>NW_027097154.1:8438-40000 GCF_019320115.1 Miscanthus floridulus | reverse complement strand
AGGGTGTTTTTGAAAAACTAGCAGCGAAGGGGTATCTTGGATTTGGGACCATCGGATTAGAGATGGACGGCCGAGATTGGATCTGGCGGTAAAAAAACCTTACTGGCGATAATAGGACCGGCGGTGGGTGGGCAACGGCAGCGCCATTGGAGAGCTCACTAGAGCTTTGGCTTTTGGCCTATAGTGCTCGGTTCAACGAAATAGAAGCACCGGGAGATAGAGGAGGGAGTGGGGAACTCACCGGACCCAAGAGGAGCTAGTGAGGAGCAACGAAGGCGGCACGACGCTTCGGCTATTGGCGGCTGTCGTGGCGGTGCTAGGGTGAGGCACGGCTGTGGGCTTGCTTGGGCGAAGAGCTTGCGGCCAGGCGGGATAAGGAGGGCGGAGCAGTTCGGGCGGATATTTATGGGGCGGGGGTTACTTGAGAGCCACGACGCAGAGCTCATGGCGGAGGCGAGCACTTGGCGACGACGCGGTCGTATTCGAGCCGGACACGGCGTGGGGAAGGAGGAGGGACTGACCTGTGGACCAGGGCGGTCAGCGGCCGGAGGAAAGAGAAGCGTGGGTCAGCGGGCGTGCGGAGCTAGGCCAGCGCCTTGCTAGGCCGCTGCGGCGCGGCACGGGAGAAGAGCCGAACTGGACTTCGGCTCGAGCAGAAAGGAGTGAGGCAGCTGCGACCGAGGCAGGCCGAACAGCTAAGCTTCGGCCCAAGCGGGAAGGAGTGGAGAAGAAGGCCGCCAGTTGGACCAGTGGCCCATGAAGGAGAAAGGGGAGGGAGCTAGGCCAGTAGGGAGCAAGGCTGAGTGGGCCAAAAATGAGAGGGAGAAAGAGAGGAGTAAATTTCTTTTTTTCCTTTTCCTTAAACATATTTCCAAAGCAAATTCAAAATAAAAATTCAAATCGATTTACAATCCGACTTCAAACCAAGCAATTCAAAATAATATGTAGCGGCATGAATGCACATACATGATTGTTCACCTATATTTGATTTTAATTTAATAAAATTTATTATTTTTTCCTAAATTTAAATGCCCACGAAAATGCATAACAAATCAATTTCCTCTATTTTAAAAATATGCCAATTTTTAGGGTGTTACACTGAGAGGGAGAAGGGAAACAAATGGAGCTAGATGCTCTCAGGTGCGACGTCCTTGATGACAATAGTGTCGCACAGCTCGAGAAAGTGTTGGAGATGCGCGTTTGTGTCTTTGCTAGGCAAACCATGGAATTGGTTTGCCTGCACCATCGTGATGAGGCCGGTACAGAGCTCAAAGTTCACATCCCCAATGTTAACAGTGGGCTCCATGGGCATGTTGGCAATAGCAAGGGTGGAGTAGTCATGGAGGGTCTTGGCCATGATTAGAGTAGCGGATGGTGCGGGGGTGACTGGTTTGACTATCAGAGGAGTAGCAGAAGAAGAAGCGGCCCGAGACCGTTTCTTCCTTAGGAGTGCCTCTGGATTTTGAGTATAGTTGTTCGGCAGGTCGAAACCGGTCATACATTATCCTATTTCCATCCACAATAGGAGAAAACAAGCCAAGTTAGCATGCATAAACAATGGCTACCTTACATGCATATTATCATGAACATGTCCCACTAGATTGTTTAATCAATATGCCTTCCCTGGCAACGGTGCTAGAAATGCTTGTTGGCATTTCTTAACGTCACTACGAAGACCGAGCTTTGTTACTGAGTTTTTATCCCTAGCAACGATGCCAGAGGTGCCTTGATAGTTCCTTAACAATTTTAGATATTTATCTACAAGTGCACGGAGCTATCATTGTAGCATTTCATCTGGAAGTATTCAGGGTATCATTATTTATATTTTCTCAAAGGAAGACATTTGATTAAGAGTCTAGTATGGATATGAACTTGAATAATAATGCTTGCAAGTACACCAATGTTTATAACAGGGGTAAAAACAGTGATTTTAAGATAGTGGACACACACTTAGCATTCCTCAAATGATAAAATAGAAAAGAAAGAATAAAAGAATAATCCTAAGCCGAGCCGGCATTGATCTAGTATAGTCATACAAATATTAGTTAATGATCATACAAGTTACATAATTAGTTTTAGGGCTAAGTGTGAAGCAGGTCGGGAGACCACCGAGTACTGGTCTGCCAGCAACCTCATGTGACAATTTAGACTCCTACACCCCAAACGAACGTCGGGAATTACAAGGGACGGACAGGGCTGTCACCACCTGCCGTCTACCACCTAAATCGCGGAGAGGGACAATGCATTCACCTGTCGCTCCATACCCAAGCACCACGCTTGCATATACAGAAACGTCCCAAATCCTCCCGGTCCCCCGACCCTACGAATCGACTAGTAAAGGACTTGGGCACACCTAACGGCACGATGAACCACCACCTTAACTTAGCTCTAATTCTGATTATATAAGTTATATGAGTAGTTAAGCATAAAGTCATGTATGCTACTCTCATGACATACAAACTATAGACTAGTTCATATATCAAGATCTTAACACAATAACTATACTCTAGTTCATAAGTATGACTATAATTGTAATATAAGAGCATAACTTTGGAAGAACTCATATCTCTATTCATACACAAAGGTCTCTTCTTCCAAGGAGCCAAGCTATCCAATGTATCTTTGCCTTGCTCTAAAGCTACTAAAAAGTAAAACTACAACTACTAGAAGGGAGTGAGGTAGTGGTGTGTGAGGTGATGCTCAAGTTGAGTGTGTGTTGTAGAGGGGGGTACCGCTCTATTTATACAAGGAGCAAGGGCGGTGCTTTGGCTATTCTTGGCGCGAAACCTCAGGCTGCACCGCCTCAGCATGGAGGCATGCCACCGCCTGTCGAAGGGGTGGCTGAGCAGCGTCGGCAGGGGGTTGCCTGCCCCTAGGGGTCGACCGCCCTTGACCGTGCCGCCTCGCCACCGCCTTCGCGTGGCAGGCTTTGGGCTGGACCTGGATTGTTTCCCCGTGGTGCTTTGCCCGGTTTGAGTCGAGTTGATGGGTGTCTCCCTTGTTCCTTTGCGCAAATAAGCGCCGAAAAGCGCCTTTCGGTGAAATCTTTCATGTATTTGTGTTTATGACCTACAAAATAATGTTCTCCAAATACATGTGGAACTTGGTTAATAGTAAATGCATATGTGTTTAAGATTGTCAATTTCTCCTACTTTGCACCTTAGTTGGTGGTCGGTTTTGATCGGTAAAGGCCGCCAACATCTACATGTTTTTTCTATGCCCACTGTCAACCTCCACCTCAAAACAACTTGTGTTAGCCCCCTTTCAGAACCTATTTGTAATACCTCCAATGCTGCTCGGTTGACAAGTTCATCAGCACTTAATGTGCACTATCCTTCCCATAATCAAACTATCCTCATAATGCGACCTCATTATCAAACTTCTCCTTTGCATGACATACAAGCTCACTAAAACTAGGCAGACTTTCAAACAACTCAACCACTTTCTTCGTATTCCAAAACTCCCTAATATTTTTTTTTTGCGGGGAAAATACCCTAACATCTTTGACCCTCCCACTGTGAGACCTAAGTACTAAATGATCCATCTACAAAATATCAAAGACAACGTATCATAGCTTCATTACAAGAACTGCAAACAAGGCCAAGTACACTGACCTACCAATTCTAAGCATATAAGGAACATGCAACTAATTGACAAGTCAAAATTGCAGATAGAACCATAGCACTACTAGACTAAGCCTACGACCATCTAATTGCAAGACTACTCATTCGTATTTCCAAATCTTGTCTAACCAGTTCATCTTCCATCCAAGCTACCAAATGCGACTATGCATGAAACATGGGATCAAGAGGATGCCTTGCTCAAGTATAATTGTTTTGCACTTCATATATGGGCCAAAATCATCGGACAGGGCCAAATTTTGGTCGACTGTAGCTAGACGACATAGGCCACAAATAGGAGAAGAGGGCACTGCACGCGTAGATATTCCCACTTGAAACGGGCCCCATCATTTTTTTCATGTTGCCTCGCGTCGCCGTGCTAACAGGCTAACTATGAAGTGATATGTGTTAAGGGATGTTGGTGTGGCGCAATAGAGTCCTTGAGCCCATTCTTTATTTTTTTAGAAGAAAGGAAAAGAGGGAGGAGGAACCGAAGGAAAAGGAAAGGAAAGAAAAAAAAAGACATGCGCCTAGATACATTTTGGAGCTGAATGGATCATGTTCGCCTAGCCAGTCTAGCGATCTTAACCCAGACGTCGTCCGAAATCAAATTGGGAAACCGTGTGGCTAGGCAGCCGGACACCGCGGCCAACCAACACATCCTCTTGTCTTCTATGATGACAGGCACACAACTAACCGAGGCAGTGAACAGTGAGCACACGGTCACGCCGGATCATGCAATCAGGCGGCGTCGGCGTTGGACGTGGACCAAAGAGTCCGTCTCACCGTCTGGTCAAATTTCTGTTCGCCCTCCCTATGGGCCCCGACAACAAGTTCGGAGCGAACATGCCGGCTGACAGGGAATTTCAGATCCTGAAATCCTGGATGCAGAAAAGCAGCTCAGATCGTTTCATTTCATCAATTCAATCAATGAATAAACAAAAGAAAAGAAGGTGGCTCCTCTCGTCTGCTCGACACGAGTACACGACGAAAGCGAAAAGCGAGAGGGGGGGGGCCTTGCGCTTGATTCTTGCCGATGCCGACCCACGCGCGGGTCGACACGTCGACGCATCTCAATACACCGGACAGGACAAGATAGAAAAGAGGAGCGGGAGGGAGCTCGCTAGTAACGGGAACGGGAAGCGGGTTTTTTTTTTTTTTTTTTTTGGCATTGCATTGCAACACATGGTCTCCTCGCCCGGTGTCCGGACCCGGAGGGAGCTTTTACTTCCACAGTTCCACTGCACAAATGGTCGGCGGCGGCGGAGGCCAGGCCGCAATGTCTCCGGCGCCCAACGGCGGCAAGCGCGGGAGGGTCCCCGACCCGGAGGAGGACGTCTACGTCGACAACCTCCACTCCCACAAGCGCTACCTCACCGAGGTCCGTTCCGTCCCGTCCGTCTCTCTGTCATGCGAGCATAATAACTTGGTTCCGCGATTGGGCAATTTCCGTGTGCGTTCGTTCGTAGACCCGAACTTGGTGGGAACTGGGGAGAATAGATGGCTCGCGTCGTGTGCCTTGGCGGTAAGGTAACGCGTGGATGGGGCACAGGATGAGCGTGGGCTGTGCCGCTGCTAATCCTCTCGACGTCTGCTGAATTTCTCTGTCACTGTTCGGTGGGGAAGGCCACCCCTCTAATTTGCCGCTTTTTCAGGATTTGGGGAAGGAAATCCAAATCATTGTATCATTTGCTTAGGGTCCACTTGATTGAGCTTCATTCCATTCCAGTATCCTGGTTGGTTGGAAATCATAAACTGATTCAGGGCCAAATACTATCTCACCTTTTATCCTAGGCCATATACTAAATGCTAATTACGTTGAGCAGAATGACGGAGGTGGTGTATTTTTTCGATTCATCATCAATAATAAAGGGGAGTGTGGTTCTGAAAATATCATACAGTTGGTATATTTCTAGATGATCTTAGCTTATATACAGAGATATGTTGCTGTTCCAGTAAAACTCAATACATACAGATCAAACTTCCATATCTATAAGTGTCCTTTAGCTGCCGAAAAGTAAGGCTAACCGTTTGTCATTTTGTAGGATTTTGTTTAGCATCAGATCTTATATATTCTGAAAATATTCACATGTTCCTGCATTTTACATGTATAAATCCTCAATTGTTGCATAGGCTCTTGCAGATAATGGCATCCAGCATGAATGGCTTGTCCGTTGGAGATTCAGCTCCTGACAATATCATGGGGTCCTCAATGAGACTGGAGAATGCATATTGCATTAGGTATTCATACCTTCTATACATCCTCGTTATCTAAGAAAAAGTTTCTCTATATGTCCTATCACACACATTATCAGTATAAGTTGATATGTGTTACATCTTCACTATTTAGTAGCTTCATAAAGCTGATAATATATTTCATCATAATCAAAATTGAAACTCTTCAGGTCAGGTTCATGTGCTAGGTCATACAAAACAGGGAATTTGTCTTTGAATTTCACTGGAAATTTTATCTGAACAGAAGGGATCTGTACTTAACGAACCACACTACCTTTTTAGAAGGGCTTTGTTTGGATTAGCTCTTAGTGGCCGGATTCTGAACCTGTACTTTGTATATGTTATTACATCTGGTAGGTAGAGTGAAAAGGAGCTTCACTTTTGAACCACGTCACCCAATTAATATTAGCAATCCAGCTACATGTTACTCCTTTAACATTGCTGAAATGGTTTGGTTCAGCCATTAAAGCACTGAGCCCGGGTAAGGCCAAGTCTTTGAGACCTGGATATTACCATGGCAGTCAGCTAGACAGCTAGTCACATAGCAATACTACCTGTGTGCATGAAAAAGGAGAATGTAAGTACAGGTCACGATTTCTTGACATGGATATACCTTTTGGCCCTGGCTTCCAATATTTCAAACCTGTGTATTAGAGTAGATATTTGGTAGCTGGGGATATTGCAATCCCATATTGCCATATGTATCTGGGAGGCGTTTTGCCTCCTAAGTCTTAGGGTCCATTTATACTGCCCAAGGGCTCAATGCAATATATCCACGCATTATACGCAATCCTTCCCGCTTTCACGGTGTCATGAGTTCAGGGTTTTGATCCTGAGTTGACGTTTCCACTACCACTGCCGCCTCACCACCTTCAGGGAAATCTATCTCCGCTGGGGGAAGTGCCCTCATAGGAAGGTTTTGGCTGTACATATATAATTGATCTGCCACCTTAGCATCGAGCAGCAACAAATCATCAGGATGGCTCGCCGTGGGCATTGATGGGCTGCCATGCTACTCGTTGTCATCGTTGATCCTCTATGCTGTCCCATCGAGTCGCCATCGTCAGGAATTGCCACCCTCTCTCTAGCCGTGCCTGATCTGCCTCGTCCCTCCCCTTCGCTGCTACTGCCACTGCCCTTAAGCGCGAACACATGGCTGCAGAGGAGGCCCTTGGGGACACCGAGCTGCTGCCATTAGGGGTGTGAGCGCTCGTTGATGCGTCCGAGTAGCCTGGCCTATCTTCGCCATCTGACCGGCTCTTTGTCCTGCTGCGGTTGTCAGCGAGAAACTGGTGATTATGTGTGCTTGTGTGCCTCTGTTGTTGATGCTTCGGACTTGTGTCTCCCTTCCATGGCTTGGACCACATCCACCTCGACCTTGACTACTTCTGTGACTAAAAGGGCTATCATCTGCATGAGCTACTTGTTGGTTTCTACTCCAGTCGCAGCATCTGCATTGCAATGTTGCTACGCCTGCAGTAGATTTTAGTCTTCGGCTTCTTAGTCTGATTATTTTCGATGCTCCTGCTATGACTGTGGGGCATGTTAGAGTATATTTGGTAGTTAAGGATATTGTAATCTTGTACTGCCATATGTATCAGGGAGGCATCTTGCTCCCTAAGTCTTGCACTCTATTTATATCGCCCGAGGGATCAATGCATTATATCCATGCATTATACGCAATCCTTACTATTTGCACTGTGCTGTTGGACCGTCATAAATGTTGGCAATTAGATTTCTTTGTATAACTCTTAACAATGTAATAAGTATAATCCCTTACTTTAATATCGTATAAACTTAACCCAGCATACTTTCGCCTAGCTTTTTTCTATACTAAACCTGTTGAAAGGCATAACTCTGCAAAGCACCTAACACCTACTGGCATAACTCTCCACTGTATACTTATATCATGTTGCCATTTCTACTGATACTTCAAACCAACTGGATGTTTATTACAATTCAGAATATTCTTCATGCTATCAATGATGATGTTGCAAATATTTTAGGAATGTATCTCTGCTTGTGTTGGAAAAATTACTGAACTTTGCATGTATCTTCTTTTACTCCAATTGCTTAGTTATTTTTACTACGATTCTATCTATTACATTTTTATGGTTTACAATCTCAGACTGTTTTATTTGCATCCTTGTAGGGATGAGATGAGCATGCAGTACTCACCTATGTCAGAAGAGTCAGATGATTACAGGTACTATGACACTCAAGTAAACACCAATGGGAATCAAACAGATGTACTGGGTAATTCGTCAACTAGTCCAGCTTCATCTCCACACCGTCCCCAGAAGCTACACACTTGGTTCTCTTCTGCATGTCCATACCCTCTCCCAAGCTGCTCCCTCCCAGCAGTGGTCTGCTCGCCTGCTCGCCGTGGTTGTGGCACTGAACAGGAAGGCCGGATCCCATCCTCACCTAATGACATGTGCCATGGTGGAGATCTGAGGCGAGCCGCACTTTTGAGATCGGTGCAAATGAGGGTGCAGAGCCCCCATCCATGTGATGTGCTGCCCAGCAGTGGACATGAACAAGAACAAGGCCGTTCTGATGTACATGCTGACGAGCTTGAACAGGATCAGAAAGAAGCTGTGGGTGTACAGTTGGATCAAAGGCCTCTCTCTTGTCCAAAGTCAACCCAGGATGCTAAGTACCAGAGCCCTATAAACCCAGACGAACATCCTCACCATGAGGTTGATTTTGTCGAGGATCAGATTACGGTGTGACCGGCCAACATGTTTGTCGAGGATCAGATTACGACTTCTAAATTTGGATGAGCATATATAAAATGTGGCATGTCCCGTGGTAATTTAGTAACCGTTAACAGTCTTCTAGTGGTGGCCTGGCCCGTTTGATCATCTTATGTGACACTAGGTTGTGAGCTTGTAACACTAATTAATCTAGACCTTAGGAATGCAATGTGACGTGAATGATATCACTGATTATTATGATAAGCTATTAGAGCAAGAAATTAAACAATCTGTGTCACTTGCATTGTCAAGGTATATTGTTTGGATTTGTTTACCGTTCGCTGTCTATTTTCATCGCTGAATCTATGCATTTGATGTGGGGAAGAGAAAGAGAGAGATGTATGATGTATACTTGTATATTTGTATGTCACATTTACATGATTGCCAGGATAATCTCCGGAGACTAGGGTACAAAATTGCTGCAACTATCCAAGCTAACAAAACTCCTGAATCCTAAAATCTGTCTGCTCCATCCATCAACCAAGCAGAGGTACAAAGCTGACAGAGTTTTGCCGGATTGTTACCTAGGTACCGTTCCATTTTGCAAAAATTTTCAAGATTCTCCGTCACATCGAATCTTTGAACACATGCATGAAGCATTAAATATAAATAAAAAATAAAACTAATTACACAGTTTAGACGAAATTCACGAGACGAATCTTTTAAGTCTAATTAGACTATGATTGGGACACTAATTGCTAAATAACAACGAAAGTGCTACAGTACCATTTCGTCAACTAAACAAGGCCCTAGCTGAGCAGCGAAACTGACGAAGTTGACCATGGACAACCTGCCTATATATATGCCTAGACCCTGTCCCTTGCTCGCTGGCCGGGAAAATCGCTCGGGACAATGGGCGGCGGTGGCGGCGACGACATCAGCACAACCTGGCGGCCAGTCTTGTGTCACCAAAAATTGCCGGACTCGTGATGTCGCGCATCTGACCCTACTACGATGCTAGACACTACTGTACTGTACTACTTTACTAGCGTTAATCTGATTGCAAGCAAGGTTAGTTTCCCCATAGGTTCGGCTGCGTGTCCTCCAGGTCACCGAGGTAATGCAGCTGCTCCATGCTGCCGGCAATTGTCATGTCTCCGCCGTAGCTCATGGCGAGGGTCTGGGCTGGCGTGACGTTGTCGCTGGTGCCGCCCATGGTATGGGAAGGTGCTGCTGGCGGCGCACTGATGAAGTTGCCGCCACCACCACCGGTGCTCATGGCGACGGAGAAGGCTGGTGGTGCGTTGATGAAGTTGCCTCTGGCGTCCATAGCGAAGGACGTGCCACCGCTGCCGCCGTGGACACCGTGTGTCGCCTGCGTGTCCATGTAGTTGAGGCTAGTGTCGGCTGAGGGGTACTCCAGTGCTGGCAATGGCACCATGGCGTGTCGTGGCTCGTCGGCGCTCGACATGGCTAGGTTGGGCTGGATAGCGCCACTGCCGACCACCTGCTGCATCTGGTAGCCAGGAGCCATGCCGAAGTTGCTGGCGCTGGCACGTGCGCACGGGAAGACGTAGCCGTGCTGCATTGTGCCGGCATGGCGCGTCTGGTAGTGGTAGGCGTCCGTGGCGAGGCCGCCGTTGTTGTACATGTCCGGCACCATATGCAGGTCGTAGCCCTCCATGGCGACGTTGCTGCTGTTGAATTGCTGGAACCCGTACTGCATGTTGGCGGCGCTGCACGGGTGGAAGCCGTTATTGCCCCACATGGCCATGGCCTGGTCGTTGGCGTCGACGTTGCCGCCGAGCGCGTGCAGCAGGTAGCCGTCGTCGACGTGCGCAGAGTTGAGCGGAGCGATCCCCTCGAGCACGATCCCGGCGCCACCGTCATCGTCGTCGTCGACCGGCATGCCCAGCGCCCTCCGCCTGTCGTCCGCGGCCTGTATGGCGGCATCGATGGCGTCGAGCAGCTTCTGCGCCTCCTCCACGGTGTCGACGCTGTCCAGCGCCTTGTCCCAGCAGTCGAGGCCGTCGGGCCCGGCCTGGCGCACGCGGGCGAGCTTGGCCTCCTCCTTGCCCAGCTCGGCGTAGAGGTACTCCCGGAACGTGTGCCGCGCGCGCACCTCCGGGTCGAGCTCCCGGTACCGGGCCAGCACGCCCTCCTTGGACTCCCACACGTCCGTGTTGGCCGTGGCCGCCCCCGCGCCGCCGTCGCCGTCCGGCGCCGGGGCCACGACGAGCGCAACTTCGACGCCACAGAGCACGGAGAGCTCGTTCGCTTTCTTCTTGAGCCCCTCCTTCCGCTTGCCGAACGTGGAGACCCGCACGCGGCGGTTCGGGATGAGCCCCATGGAAACCTTGCGGCGGCCCATTGCGATCGTTGTCGTTGTGGTTTGCTTCCCTCGCCGTGCTAGTAATCGGATGCCAGGAGTAGTTCGCGAGTCCGGCGGTGCAGGCACAGGGCGAGGCGCCGTATATATATAGAAGGCGCCGCGTGCCATGGCGGATCAAACGCAACACGGCGGCGGGGTGGAACACGGCTAGGCGCTAGAGGGGCTAGGCCTCGTAGGCTTCCATATTCCGGTGACTGCCTAGTCAGTTCCTCCGTGTTTTTCTTTTACCCCTTCCCAGCTATCACGGACGTACCCGTGGATCACGGACGTGGCCATGGACACGGATGAAACATACCGTCCAAAATTCACTCAAAGTTTCCATCTCCGCCTCCGTCGCGCAAAAGGAAATAAAGCCGTCGCTCCCCGCGGACCCGCCCGGCGCTCCCGTTCCCTACAAGATCCCCGACTGCCGACGCTCCCAATTCCAGTTTAATTCACGCACGCATGATTTGTTTCCTTCTTCCATTCTTTGATTTCCCCTCTCCTTTCCTTTTTGCCTGTAAAATTGGGGCAAATCTGCACACCTCCTGCCAAACGAAATCGAGATCTCCAAACCCCGTCAGGCCTAAGCAAGGCCATCCTCTGTGCACGCAGGCACCGGGATCGTGTACATGTGCACTGCAATCGCCGTGGAGTCACCATCCCGCAACCGCTGCTGCAGAGACCACTCCATTTAAGTGAGACGCGCCTGCGGGCTGCGGTCACCATCGCTGGACTGAAGGGAGCAAGGGACGCGCCTGCGGGCGGCGGCTACGTCGTTGCCGCAGTCCGCAGAGGACGCCTACAGCATCTTGCTTGCTTCACCATGCGGCCGACGGTCTCGATCCAGGTGTGAACTGGCCACATACAAGGTACGTACGCCTCCCAAATCTTGCAAGGCCAATCCTCATTCCCAAGATTCCTTGCTAGCTAATGTGCCTCTCTCCTTTACTGTAATTCAATGCACCTATCTGATACATTTCAGAACATGGAAATATTCAGAATGCAGTATTTTCAGAACTAGACTAAAGGATCTTATTCAGAGCACTGTATTAATTAGAACCTAACAATATTTAACACAATTATCCGAATGCAGTATTTAGAACCAGACTCGGTTAAATTAAAAAATGGTTAACTACACAAATATGAGATTGCCTGACAAAGTTCCACATTGATCCCAGTGTTGCCATGTATGAACTGAACAACTTAAGTTTTTGTTATTTGAGAAATTCCAAAATTTCAGTAGCACTGAGATAATTCAAATCATTGGATGAGTGAGGCGCCATTAGTAGATGGAGTTACATAAGGGAATAACTGAATGAACCCTCATAAAGCACAAACACTTTTTTTGATAGAAAAAGCACAAACACTTTGGCAGCATTGTGTCGACAAGCTCGAGCAGCAGCAGGTCACCCCTGCCATGAGTAAACAGTCGATAAACACATTCCAAAGTGATAATTTGGCCACGCTTCTAATATGGCCAGTGAAATAATTCGGTTTTCATGAGAAAATTGTATATTTGGGACTCCGATCATCGCGTTTCGCAGTTTTGGGACTCTAACAACGTGTTTGGATCAAGGAGCAGAACGGACCAGAACGATCTGAACCTACACATTCGAACCTACAGCGCGTTTGGTTTGGTGGAGCAATCCACTCCATCCGTCACGGGGTCATGCCCTCCACCAGTATAAAGTCATCATCATATCGTTCTGCTGGAAACGGCCGGACGACACTGTCCGCCGGCGCCGGTTGAATACATTCTTTAAACCAAACGTGGCACAGGTTATCATCCGAACCTGCTAGGATTGGTTCCATGCCGCATGAAGTTGGTGCCGGACCTGATCCTTCCACAATCCAAACACGCTGTAAATATCGATTTCGTAAAAATAGGCATCCAAACATTTGACACTTAGATTTTCTTACCATTCTATATATTTTCTTCCTTTTCTAGTATTCTTTCCTGTATTTGGCACTGGACGTTTTCGCCCTTATGTGATTTGTGCACGGTTACGTACCTAAAAAGACCGACGTTTCCTAGCCCTAACCGATCGTGACCTTTGTGTTGCCGCCGCCCATCGCCTTTCCGACCTCCCGTACCAGGCAGGCAGGCAGCATGCCGCCGCCGCCCTTGTTGGATTGACGAAGACCTGGAAGATGGCCTTGACGCTTTTGGATGGCTTGCTCACGAGGTGGAGGTAGATAGATAGGTGGTCGCCGTACTTCTATCGCCTGGAACAAGGCGGGTACCAGGCAGGCAGTCCAGAAGAAAGAGATGGCGTGAAGACGAGGAAGAAGAGGATGCGTGCGTGCTGTGGAAACCGGAGGCTGAAGAAGATAAGCAGGAGAGAGAATAGGGAGTGAATTATTAAAATAAATAAGAAAAAATTTATGCAAGAATAAAAATATAATGGTATCGCTCAACCAGCTAAGTAAAAAAATCATTTTACCAATGAAGTAAAGATGTACTCAATCCGTTCCAAATTATAAGTCACTTTAATTTTTTTTTACATTTGTTTTGTTGTATATCTAAATATATAAAAAAATTATTATTTTTAACCATTTTTAATACTATTTATAAAAATAACACGATTGATTTTTTTTAAATCTAACCTGTTTGGCCGCGCCAATTGCATTGGCGCGTCAAAACCACGCTACCACGCCATGCATGGCGGCACGGTTGGCCTACCACCGTGGCAGGTCAACCGGCCGCTGACTCGTTGACGTGGTTTTGGCTGCCGCACCATGGATTCTACAACGGGGCTTGCTGCGCCATCCCGACTAGCGCGGCAAGGGTGACTTACAGAGTCGCTCGTGGCTCCCTCCCTCTCTCTATTCCTCATTTGTTTCTTCCGTCCCACTCAGCGGGGCGCTCCCAGCGGCTCGACTGGCGCCATTGCCCTCCTCCCCGTCAGATCGGGCTCTAGAGGTAGTTGGTGGTCGCCCCCAAGCTTTCCCTCGGCCTAGGGCAAGGTAAATCCCCTCCCACTTCGTGTTTTGTTGGTGGATTTGAGGAGCTGCCTTGGTAGCTCGGGTTTAAAGCAAAATCTTTCTCTGGGAAGAAATGCAAAGTAATTTAGATGGATCAAATATGTTATGAAGGTTGGGTGCACTGGCTGCCCTGGATTTGTGTGTTGTTGGGGATTTGGCTTCGTCATAAAACTTAGACCTGAAACTTTGGAGTTGTACCTTTAAGTTTTGTAACAAAGTTTGCATGCAGGAAATCAAAGAGCGAAGATGATGTTTTGACTTCGCCCAAATGAAATTGACTTCGCTATGGATAAGGAGAAAGTTGGAAAAAGATGAGAGCGAAGACAAGAATTTGGCTTCGTTTAGTAGACAAAGTCAAAAGAAGACAACGCGAATGCAAGCTGAAGATTGAAGCTTAGAATAGTGAAAAAGACAACTTCGCCCATGTAGTTTGAGGGGGTTGTATTGATTAGAAAGAGGGATAAAATGGTCATTTGTATACATGTATGAAGGTTAGGACCTCTATAAATATTCCCTCTAACATGTACAATACGATAATGAAATGAATACAACTTTGGCTTGTGTTCAACTTTGATGCTTGTGTGATTGTTTTACCCAACATACGTTTACATGTTTGCTCTATGTTTAGGTCAGTTAAAAACTAAGTTGTTTAATGTTGTAGTAAAAAGGAAATGCTTATTAAACCTTTTACTCTAATTAATCGGTTTTTTATGTAGATGGGTAGGCACAAGTGGCATAAGAGGGGTCACCCCCAAAGAGTTGTACCCGGACGTGTCATGCAAAGATGCATCACTGCCTCCAGAATTTCCTGTGCCTATATGTGACTGTGGCAAACCAGCTGGGGTGGATCAATCTACTCATTAGGATACAGTTGTGCGTGCCTACAACTGTTGCAGTGATTACCGTGTAAGCGAGCTTCTTATTATTACTTTATTATAATTTATAGGGAAATTTTGCTGTGGGACACTTGAGAAACGGGAAATTGGCTAGTGAACACCACCAACGTCAAAATTTAATGGCGAACATTACAAATTTGTGGTTCTTTGACGAGATACACCGCACTGGTTATTTTATTCATTTTTAGTTTTGAGGAGAGAGAAAATGGGAAAAATGTCTAAATTGCCCTTATCTTCAACCTCTACTTGTTCACCAGGTATTTGCTGTAACACACCGCCGTCACGCCGCCGCTGCCGCCGATTTGGTCATTCACTAGCAGGTCGGCGAGATCCAAACACCATCCTTCTTCGACCAACAACGTTTGCGATGTCAAGGCCATCTCCATCCTGGCACGAGCGTTGGTGTGGGCCTCTGCAACCTTGCGCGGGTGGCGGCGGCGCCTCCTTGGCCTCGTGCGGGCAGCGGCGCAAGCTTCCCGTGCTCACGACCTAGGCGGACAGAGCACGGGTTGGGTGCAGGACGACTGGCATCGCGGCCTTGGCGGGCGTGGGCGGCCTCGCGTCGTCGGAGCCAGCCATGGTGGGCACGGTCGGCATTGGGACCAGGCTCGTGGCCTAGGCAGGCGTGGGCTGACAGAGCATATGGGCTATGCATGGGGCGGACGGAGGTTGCGGCTAGCGTCGTAGCCTGGGCGGGCACGGGCGGCCCCGCGCAGTGCCGGCCCTAGGGGTAGGGCACGAGGTGCGACGGGCCCAAGCGGACGAGGGGCCCAAGCCCAGGTATACAAACCTTTAGGTCTTATAGTCCATTAGGCATTAGCAAACTAATGAGAAGTGAAAGTGCATTTGCCCCCTATGTGGGTTTTGGTGTGTTGATGACATCCAAATTAGGGACTAATGTGATCTTAATGAGATATGTTGCAGCTATTAGTCCCATGAAAGATTCAAAGAGTTGATAAAGATGAAATGGTATCCTTCAATTCTTGAAGTTGTAAAGGCGGACGAATTCAAAACGATCTCCAAAGGTTTTAATTTTGTTTTTGAGTTTAGGATCCGCCGTACTATAAAGAGGGATGCAAGCTTGGTTGGTCTGAGGAAGATAGAGTGCTCAAGCATTTAAATAAAATCAAAATTGTGTCACTCTAGCACTTCACGAGCACATAGAATAATTTTCTGTGACTTTCGGTGTCGGAAGTCCCGACGTAAGTCGGAACTCCCGACAGTCGGAAGTCCCGACCTAAGCCAGGGGTCCCGGCACCTGTGCTTCTGACTGCTCGCTGTCTGTGCACGTCGGAAGTCCCGACGTTCGCCGGGAGTTCCGACCGTCGGAAGTCCCGACGTTCGCCGGGAGTTCCGACACTGACCTGACCCAAGCCGGGAGTCCCGGCCTCACCAGTGCTGGCTGTTTGATTAACTGTGCACGTCGGAAGTCCTGATGTTTGCCAGGAGTTCCGACACTGACTTTCACCCGTGGACTTCTGACCCTTTGGGAACAGTATTTTATGCTAACGTCGGAAGTCCCGGGATCTGCGTCGGGACTCCCGACGTAGATCTGAACGGTTGGATTTTCACTTGGAGTATAAATACTCCTCTCTTCACTTCTAACCGTTACGGACTCATTTCACAGTTGACTCACTTCGTGCTGAACAGCTCCCAAGCAACAAAAGCACCCCTCTCATTCCCCCTTTGCTCCAATCTTCGATTCCCTTAGTTTTTGAGTAAAAGGAGAGTGGATTAAGTGAGAGCATCACTTTGGAAAGCTTGAGCACTTGATTTCTTCGTCAAGCCGGTTGTTTTTGCGTCTATTACTCTTGGGGCTTTGCCCCTAGCCGGCTAGGCGTTGCCCTAGAGCCTCCATCTTGTGGAAGAGCCTTGGGAAGTTTGTATCACCCTTCGATTTCTTAGTGGAAAGCTCAAGTGACCTTTGTGGTCGCTTTGAGAGAGGCAAGGAGGTGGAAAAGACTCCGACCTTAGTGGTCACCTCAACAACGAGGACGTAGGAGCTCCTTTGTGGGGTTGCCGAACCTTGGGATAAATCCTTGTGTCCCGCGTGCTTGTTGTTGTTGTGATTGCTTGAGATTACTTGTATGTGTTTGTCTCCTTGTCTCCAAAATCTCCATTTTAGGGTTTGGACTCGATCTATGGTTTGGAGGCTTTACGGCGTCAAGGGAGTGACCCAACATCTTCACCAAACCACTAGGAAGTGAGGTTGTAAGTTTATTTATCCGCAAAGTTAAATTTGGCACTGCTTTTGTAGTTCACGTAGGCGTCGGAACTGCTGACGTTTGCGCCGGAACTTCTGACAACGTCGGGAGTTCCGACCCAAACGTCGGGACTTCCGACAGTGGCTGACAGATTTGAACTTAGCATTTGCAGTAAATTTTTAGATACGCCTATTCACCCCCCCTCTAGGCATTGTTAGATCCTTTCAATTGGTATCAGAGAGAGGTCTTCTCTTTGCATTTCACCACGTGAGAAGAAACAATGTCGGAGACCGACAAGATGCAAGCCATTGCCGTCGAAATGGCCAAGAAAATAGCTGAAGAGTTGATGAGTACTCAAGTCAAGCTCTTTCAAGATGAAATGAAAAAGATGCAAGATGAGATGAGCAAGTTGAAGGAAGAATTGAGCAAGAAGGTTGATGATGCAATAAGTGGCAAGAATGATATTAGTGACAAGAATGAAGCAAACAAAGATGCCGCTAGTGATATTGGAGCCGGTGAGCATGCTCATGGAAAAGGAATATATTCACACATGAGTTTTGACTATGGACAAATCATGAAAAGTTCAACACTCCATACTCCGTCCGTCAATATTGGCAAGCCACCTCACTTTGATGGAACAAGATACACCGATTGGTCTTACAAGATGAAGATGCATCTAATAGCCGCAAGACTTTGGGAAGTTGTGGATGTTGGTGTGATGATTCCTACCGATGAAGATAGAGAGATAACTCTGGAAGAAGTGCACAACCTTCATCAAAATGCACAAGCCGTAGCATTGCTTGTGTCAAGCTTAGCTCCGGATGAGTTTAGAAAAGTAAATGGAATGGAAAGTGCAAAGCAAATTTGGGATACTTTGAAAGTATCATTTGAAGGAGATATAAGTGTGAGGAAAGGCAACATAGAGTTACTTCATGGTGAATTGGAAAGATTTATATTCTTGCAAAATGAAACAACACAATCCATGTTTGATAGGCTCATGGCATTGGTCAACCGCATAAGAGCTCTTGGTAGCAACGAATGGGATGACAACAAAGTTGCTAGAAAGATGTTGAGAACCTATAGAGCCAAGAACAACATGCTAGCGTCCGTGATCATGGAAAGGCCCGGTTATGATGAGATGACACCTCAAGAAGTTCTTTCAAAGCTCAAGCATCATGAGTGTCTAGATGAAGATGCAATCAATGCTCACAATCAAAATCCTAATGCAATGGGATTCAACAAGAGTGTCGCCCTTAAAGCAACTCAACAACATGAAGGTCAAGTTTCAAGTCAAGAAAAGAAGAAGAAAGTGAAGGATGATTCCTCAAGTGGAGAAGAAGATTCCGATGCGGAGGTTGCATTTGTGATTAGAAATCTTAGAAAGTTTATGAAGAAGAAAAGCAATCGCAAGACCTATGGTGATGGTAAGAGAAGGTTCAAAAAGAGATTTTGCTATGGATGTGGTCAAGTTGGTCACTTCATAGCCGATTGTCCTAATGAGAAAAAGAAGCACAAGCATGACAAGGATGAAGATAAGAAGAACAAAAGCAAGAAGAGAGGTGAAGCTCATATTGGGGAAGAATGGGAGTCAAGTGATAGTAACTCAAGTGATGATGAGAAGAAGAAGAAGGGAGCCGCAAACATCGCCATTCACCACTCTTCGTCACCGACCATGATCCTCCCCTACTCAACTTCACCACCAAAGCTCTTCGCCAACTTATCTTCATCACCGAGGCTCTTCTCCAACCTCATCGACAACGACTACTACACTCCAACTTGTCTCATGGCAAAAGGGGAGAAGGTACATACTACACCCGTTTCCTCTAGTGATGAGTATGATAGTTGTGATGATAACATAGAAGAAATTGAAGCAACCATGATAAAGAAATTTGGTAAAAAGGCATTCACTAAAATAAAAATGCTAATGAAGAAATTAGAGAAGAGGGATAGATGCTTAGAGTTGCAAGGAGATATAATTACTCAAGAGAGAGAGAAAAACCTTGCACTTGAAGCATCTATCGCCGAGGAAAAGATGAAAGTTGAGAAGTTAACCGTTGAATTGTCTTTAGCCAATGACTCAATTGGGAAATTGACTAAGGAACATTCCACGGTTAATGATCAAATAGCTAGCCTTAAGAATGAAAAGAGTATAACTCAAGAAAGCCTCACAAGCTTGAAAGAAAAATATCAAAATCTTGAGCTAAACTATAGTACTCTTTGGGCTAGCACTTCAACTTCTCCTAAGGCAACTGAAGTCTCTAATGTCTCCACTAGTGATGGTTGTAAAAGATGCTATAAAATTGATGTAAATGCATATGCAACTAACCTTGTTGAGTTAGAGAAGAAAAACAAGGAGATTCATAGGTTGGAGATGATATTGAAGAATGGGTGTAAGTGTCAAGAGCAATCTAACAAAACTATATACAAGTCATCAAGGCACCCATTGATCAAGGAAGGCATTGGCTACAATAGGTATGATGGAAAGGCAAATGGAAGGAATATAATAAATGGTGTGCCTTGTGTGAAGTTCAACAAGGGCGTTGCTCTTGATGAGCTTATATGCAAGGCCAACAACAAGGTATACATTCCAAAGATTCAACCTACAAATACCAAGACAATCAAGACAAAGCAATCCGATGTCCTCAAGCCACAAGCACCACTTCCACGGTGCTATGCTAGTGACTATATGTGTTGTTGGGGCAAGGATGGCAAGATTGTGGTTAAGTATGTTGGTGCCCAAAATAGAAAGGAAATTATGAGGAGTGTTTGGGTGCCCAAGTTTTATGTGACTAACCCCTTAGGACCCAAATCTTTTTGGGTACCTAAAACAAAAGCATAATTTGTTTTTGTAGGAATATTCCTCCGGTGGAACAAGTTGGGTGTTGGATAGTGGATGCACCAATCATATGACCGGAGAGAAGGACATGTTTACATCATTTCAACCAAGTCATGATCAAAGTGGAAATATTGTGTTTGGTGACAATGGAAAAGGTGAAGTACTCGGTTTGGGTAAAATTGCAATATCAAATGATAATTCCATTTCCAATGTCTTACTTGTGAATTCGTTAAGATACAATTTGTTGTCCGTTTCACAACTTTGTGAGATGGGTTACAATTGTCTCTTTACGGATAAGGGTGTGGAAGTTTATAGAAGGGAGGATTCCTCTATTGCATTTACGGGTCATTTGAAGGGGAAACTCTATCTAGTTGATTTCACATCAAATAGAGTAAATCCCGAGACTTGTTTAATGGCAAAATCTAGCATGGGTTGGTTATGGCATCGCCGACTTGCCCATGTTGGGATGAGGAACTTGGCCAAACTTCAAAAAGGCGAACACATCCTTGGACTAACAAATGTTTCTTTTGAGAAAGATAGGATTTGTAGCGCATGCCAAGCGGGAAAACAAGTTAGAGCTAAACATCCCATCAAGAATGTTGTGACAACCGAAAGGCCATTGGAATTGCTTCACATGGACATATTTGGACCCGTCGCTTATATAAGCATTGGTGGTAACAAATATGGTTTTGTAATTGTTGATGATTATTCTCGTTTCACTTGGGTATTCTTTTTGCGTGAAAAGAGTGAAGTCCAAGGAATCTTCAAGAAGTTTGCTAAAAGAGCCCAAAATGAGTTTGATGTCAAAATCAAGAGAGTTAGAAGTGACAACGGGACGGAGTTCAAGAACACCAACATTGAAGAGTTTCTTGATGTAGAAGGAGTCAAGCATGAGTTTTCGGTTCCATATACTCCACAACAAAATGGTGTTGTGGAGAGGAAGAACCGAACGCTCATAGAAGCCGCAAGAGCAATGTTGGATGAGTACAAGACCCCAACTAATTATTGGGCGGAAGCGGTCAACACGGCATGTCATGCCATCAATCGCTTATATCTTCACAAGATAAGAGAAAAGACCACCTACGAACTTCTAACCGGTAAAAAGCCTAAGGTGCACTACTTTAGAGTTTTTGGATCCAAGTGTTTCATACTTAACAAGAAATCCAAAAGTTCTAAGTTTGCACCAAAGGTTGATGAAGGTTTCATGCTTGGTTATGGTACTAACGAACATGGATATCGTGTTTTCAATAAAACCACCGGTTTGATTGAGATAGCGGTAGACGTGACTTTTGATGAAACCGACGGCTCTCAAAAAGAGCAAGTCAATGTTGAGAATGTAGGTAATGAGGAAGCCCCACATGAAGCAATCAAGAAGCTTGCTATTGGTGAAGTGAAGCCCGTTGAAGACGAAGATGAAGACCATGTTGTGCGTAATGATCTTGATCCAACCATTCATCATGTTTCACCAAATGAACATGGTGAAGCCTCCGCAACAAGAAATAATCAAGATGGGAGATCAAATGAAGCACAAGGTCAATCTCATGAAGATGGTGTCAACAATGAGCGAGCTCAACCACAACTCAACAATGAAGAAAGAAGTGAAGTCAACCCTCCGCAAGCTCATGATTGTGATCTTCCAATCAATCATGACTGTGATGATGATGATGATGATGATGATGGCCCTATCCAAAGATCAACTCAAGTGCCACATCCTAGAGTGCATCAATCCATTCAACGGGGTCATCCCGTTGATAACATATTGGGGAGCATTCGACGAGGGGTAACTACACGTTCCCGTTTAGCAAGTTTTTGTGAATATTACTCGTTTGTTTCTCCTTTGGAACCTCGTAGGGTGGAAGAGGCACTTGATGATCCGGATTGGATGATAGCCATGCAAGAGGAGTTAAATAACTTCACTCGGAATGAAGTCTGGTCCTTGGTGGAAAGACCCAAGCAAAATGTGATTGGAACCAAGTGGGTTTTCCGCAACAAGCAAGATGAGCATGGCGTGGTAACAAGGAACAAGGCAAGGTTGGTGGCTCAAGGATTCACTCAAATTGAAGGCTTGGATTTTGGGGAGACCTATGCACCGGTGGCTAGGCTAGAATCAATTCGTATTCTACTTGCCTATGCCGCCCATCATGATTTCAAGTTATATCAAATGGACGTGAAGAGTGCATTTCTCAATGGCCCCCTATCCGAGTTGGTGTATGTGGAGCAACCACCGGGTTTTGAAGACCCCAAGTATCCAAACCACGTCTACAAGCTTGACAAGGCGCTCTATGGGCTCAAACAAGCCCCTAGAGCTTGGTATGATTGTTTAAAGGATTTCCTACTCAAACAAGGTTTTGAGATAGGAAAGGCCGATGCTACTTTGTTTACTCGCAAAGTCAATAATGATATCTTTGTTTGCCAAATATATGTCGATGACATAATATTTGGTAGTACTAATGTGGCTTTTTGTGAGGAATTTAGTAGGATTATGACAAATAGGTTCGAGATGTCCATGATCGGAGAGTTGAAGTTCTTTCTTGGATTTCAAATCAAGCAACTCAAGGATGGCACGTTCATAAGTCAAACCAAGTACACCAATGACATGTTGAACAAGTTTAACTTGGACAAGGCCAAGCCCATCAAGACACCCATGCCAACAAATGGACATCTTGATCTTGATCAAGGAGGAAAGGACGTCGATCAAAAGGTATATCGCTCTATGATTGGATCACTCCTTTACCTTTGTGCATCTAGGCCTGATATTATGCTTAGCGTGTGCATGTGTGCAAGATTTCAAGCTAATCCGAAAGAATGTCATTTGATGGCCGTTAAGAGAATTTTTCGGTATTTAGTGCACACTCCTAATCTTGGCTTGTGGTATCCTAAGGGCTCCACTTTTGAGTTACTTGGCTATTCCGATTCGGATTATGCCGGTTGCAAAGTAACCCGAAAGAGTACTACCGGAACTTGCCAATTTATTGGTCGTTCCTTGGTGTCTTGGAGCTCTAAGAAGCAAAATTCCGTTGCTTTGTCCATCGCCGAAGCCGAGTATGTGGCGGCAGGCGCTTGTTGTGCCCAACTACTTTGGATGAAGCAAACACTAAAGGACTTTGGATGTGAGTTAACCAAGATTCCACTTTTGTGTGACAACGAGAGTGCCATTAAGTTGGCAAACAACCCCGTAAACCACTCTCGAACAAAGCACATAGACATTCGGCATCATTTTTTGAGAGACCACGAAGCCAAAGGAGATATCGCCATTCATCATGTGAGCACCGAAAAACAATTAGACGATATCTTCACAAAGCCCCTAGATGAGTCAAGATTTTGTGCTTTGAGGAGTGAACTAAATATCATTGATTCTCGTAACGTGGCTTGATCCCTTGCACACACATTTTGTTTGATCTAGTTAAGAGAAAAGAATTGTGAAAACATTGTGTGTCACTTTCAAAATCTATTTTGTAATTTTCATGAGTGACTATTGTTTTGTATTGGATGAATGAAATCTAGTCACCTGTGAAAAAATGTGTGTCCATCATATGGTTGCCCCCCATGGCAGAGCGTGTGCAGGTTAAGGTGTTTTTCTGTTTCCCTGCGTCGGAAGTCCCGACATTTGTCGGAAGTCCCGATGGCCGGGAGTCCCGGCTCACGCCGGAAGTCCCGACGTACGCCGGGAGTTCCGACGCAGATCTGACTGCGCCGGATTCGTTACCCACCTCCTTTATAACCGGCCCCGTTTTTTTTACTGCGGTTTCTTTTCCTCTACCGACGCCGACGCCGCCCTGGCTCCTCCTCGCGCCGCCCCATCGCGCCCTCCCCTCCCACCGCCGCCCCACCTCGTCCTCCGGCCTCCTTCTTTCTTCCACCGCCGCCGGAGGTTTTGCCGGTAGTGCCGACCGCCCTCCCTCCCTCCCTTCCTCCTTTCACCGCACGTGCCCTCATTTTCTTCGGATTGGGGTGTTCTTGTCGTTGGTGTGGAGGAGATTGTGCCCGTGGATTTGTTCGTCGACGACTGCGATTTGGTTCTCTTCATCTCTTCCGTTCTCGTTTCAAGGTACTACCATGGTGTTCTAACCCTAAATCCAATGTACCTTTTGTTTTGCCTCTATTCTTTCTTCCTCTCTACTCCTCTATCTCCCTTGTTTGGATGTGTGTCGTGATTTGAAGCCCCATGAATGGGATGGTCACCGTGTGCGCCGGAAGTCCCGGTGACCGTCGGGAGTTCCGACCGTCGGAAGTCCCGACGTACGCCGGAACTCCCGGCTGTCGGAAGTCCTGACTTTGGCCGGGACTACCGACCCTATGGTGACCACTCCATTCCTGTTTCTTCACTTCTCAATGTTCGTTCACCTCTCCTTGTTTTGTTTCTTAGTTCCATTTTGTGTTCTACGCAGTCATGGAAGGTGGTAGTAGTCCCTCGCGCCATCGGGAAAAGCGTTCCAAGAAGACTCAAGATCGTGTCGCTGTTCCCAAGCCGCCTGGCCGCACCAAGGCATCTTACTCGCGTGGTGGTGCTGGTGGTTCCCGTGGCCGTGGCCGTGGCGACCAGGGGTCTTCTGCTGCTGCCCCTCCTTCTGCTCCTGCTCCTGTTGGGGCTGAGCCGATGGTTGATGAAGAAGAGGAAGCGCTGGATCGTGCCGGACGCACCATTGCTGTTCCACCGCTTCGCACCCCGACTCGTGGTCCGCCAGGGACATTTCAGCTTGTTCCATTCACCGATGTGTCGCCAGTCATGCGGGAGCCCTCCATGGCTCCGAATCCGGCTGGTGGATGGACGCCTCCCCTTCCTGTGGATTATCGTCACCGAGTCAAGGACATCCGGTACAATAGGGCAAGGAACCTGTATGCAGAGGATGAGAAAGATCTCCGCCTTGAGTATTGTTTCTGGCACCCCTTCCATTATGATTTCTATGATTCTATTCTTTATCGGAAGTTTTTGAAGAAGAAGGAGCCACCGGTCCTTCAGATGAAGTGCATTGATGCATATTCTCTTGGCAAGTACAAGGAACCTGAGCTAGAGCAGATGG
The DNA here is from genome assembly GCF_019320115.1 of Miscanthus floridulus. Classification (NCBI taxonomy): domain Eukaryota; kingdom Viridiplantae; phylum Streptophyta; class Magnoliopsida; order Poales; family Poaceae; genus Miscanthus; species Miscanthus floridulus. The sequence continues at coordinate 15,130 of NW_027097154.1, read as the reverse complement.
TTCGAGATATAAAATCAATGGGGCTGTACTACCTGCTACAGTTTAGGAAGAATTGGAACAATGAGCTGATTTGTCAGTTTTATGCTTCTTATCATCATGAGAGAGACCAGACCGGTGCCGTGGACATTATTCACTGGACCACTGAAGGCAAGCACTATAAGGTGGACTTTGTCAATTTCTCTCGCCTTCGAGGTTTGGGTCACAGCGACCGGACTGCAAATCAGCTAACTGAGTATGAGGATCTTGCTTTGGAGGAGTATCGACACATGTATCTTGAGGGTCACAGGGCTGATGGACAGACCACTTTTCTGAAGCCATATTATTATGTTCTGAACAACATCCTGAGACAGATATTGTATCCGAAGGTAGGTGACTCCACCTTTCTTCGTGATGATTCCCAGAAGGTGCTTCAGCGTTTTGGAGATGAGTTTGAGAAGTTCTCCATCAGCCGCTATATCTGGTATAAGATTCATGATGCTTCTGAGGATCCGGTGAAGCACCTGCCCTATGCACCGTACATCATGTATATCATAGAGCATGTGTCTGGCATCCGTTTTCCCTATGACTCTGAGCATAAGGTCCTCAAGATATCCAACAAAACCTCTATCGTTGCCGCTCGTGAACTCAAAGAAAAAGCTGGGGCAGCCCGTGCCCCAGGGAAAGGTCCTTTGGGTTCTCGCTCTCGCCGTGGTGCTACTGCTGCTGCTGCTGCTGCTGCTAGGTCATCCAGTGATGAGCCCCTCTCTTCGTCCTCCTCCGGAAAGAAGCCCAGCAAGTTCAAGTTTCTCATGACCTACATGTTTGGACAGTGTTGTGCTAGTGCTCAGCGTGAGCATGACATGCAAGAGAGGCTATATCGATTGGAACAGCAAGCAGGAATTGTATCTTCTCCTCCGCCGCCATTTGTGCCTCCTCGTGATCCGTTGGCTTTATATGATGAGGCTTGTGCGGCGTACGACGATGATGCTTCTTCTCGCCCACATGGCAAAGGGAAAGCAACTGAAGACGATGAGGAATATCAAGAGGAAGAAGATGATGAAGAAGACGACGATGGTGAGGAAAGTGACCAAGGCGATGATGATGACTCCGATGATGAGTAGTTGGTTTCTCGTGAGGCCTACCCCTTTTGGCACTTGTTGACAAAGGGGGAGTGTTAGGCTTTGATTTATTGTAATAAGTTAGTTGGTCTTTATGTTTTGGAACTTTAAATCCTTTAGCGTGTATGAACTTTGTCGTGTGGTGGCAACCGTGTGATGGACAGCTATCTATTTATATGTGTGTGATGGATGATTGTAGGATAAGTAATGTTTTAATCTATCTTATTTGCTTGTGCTTATCTCTACTTGTCATGATGAATGTTTTTGTATGGCCATGTATTGCTTCAAGTTTCTACTTTGAAATCTTGGCCATCATATTTACTTGTTGTGTGAAATAACATGTCATATTGCATCTCTTTTCACGTCTATATACTTGTTCACACACACTTGTTGCACCCCACGGATTACAAAATTTGGGGGAGCTTTTGTCTTGGTGCATGCAAAGCATGTATACATGAGTCCAATTGAAATTCAAATTCATGCATACATCAAGGGGGAGCTCTCCATAAATTTTGGGGTTCAAAAAGCTTTAAATTCTTTCATTCCTATAAAAGCCTAAGTTGGTTGTCATCAATTACCAAAAAGGGGGAGATTGAAAGTGCATTTGCCCCCTATGTGGGTTTTGGTGTATTGATGACATCCAAATTAGGGACTAATGTGATCTTAATGAGATATGTTGCAGCTATTAGTCCCATGAAAGATTCAAAGAGTTGATAAAGATGAAATGGTATCCCTCAATTCTTGAAGTTGTAAAGGCGGACGAATTCAAAACGATCTCCAAAGGTTTTAATTTTGTTTTTGAGTTTAGGATCCGCCGCACTATAAAGAGGGATGCAAGCTTGGTTGGTCTGAGGAAGATAGAGTGCTCAAGCATTTAAATAAAATCAAAATTGTGTCACTCTAGCACTTCACGAGCACATAGAATAATTTTCTGTGACTTTCGGTGTCGGAAGTCCCGACGTAAGTCGGAACTCCCGACAGTCGGAAGTCCCGACCTAAGCCAGGGGTCCCGACACCTGTGCTTCTGACTGCTCGCTGTCTGTGCACGTCGGAAGTCCCGACGTTCGCCGGGAGTTCCGACCGTCGGAAGTCCCGACGTTCGCCGGGAGTTCCGACACTGACCTGACCCAAGCCGGGAGTCCCGGCCTCAGCAGTGCTGGCTGTTTGATTAACTGTGCACGTCAGAAGTCCCGACGATCGTTGGGAGTTCCGACCATCGGAAGTCCCGATGTTTGCCGGGAGTTCCGACACTGACTTTCACCCGTGGACTTCTGACCCTTTAGGAACAGTATTTTATGCTAACGTCGGAAGTCCCGGGATCTGCGTCGGGACTCCCAACGTAGATCTGAATGGTTGGATTTTCACTTGGAGTATAAATACTCCTCTCTTCACTTCTAACCGTTACGGACTCATTTCACAGTTGACTCACTTCGTGCTGAACAGCTCCCAAGCAACAAAAGCACCCCTCTCATTCCCCCTTTGCTCCAATCTTCGATTCCCTTAGTTTTTGAGTAAAAGGAGAGTGGATTAAGTGAGAGCATCACTTTGGAAAGCTTGAGCACTTGATTTCTTCGTCAAGCCAGTTGTTTTTGCGTCTATTACTCTTGGGGCTTTGCCCCTAGCCGGCTAGGCGTTGCCCTAGAGCCTCCATCTTGTGGAAGAGCCTTGGGAAGTTTGTATCACCCTTCGATTTCTTAGTGGAAAGCTCAAGTGACCTTTGTGGTCGCTTTGAGAGAGGCAAGGAGGTGGAAAAGACTCCGACCTTAGTGGTCACCTCAACAACGAGGACGTAGGAGCTCCTTTGTGGGGTTGCTGAACCTCGGGATAAATCCTTGTGTCCCGCATGCTTGTTGTTGTTGTGATTGCTTGAGATTACTTGTATGTGTTTGTCTCCTTGTCTCCAAAATCTCCATTTTAGGGTTTGGACTCGATCTACGGTTTGGAGGCTTTACGGCGTCAAGGGAGTGACCCAACATCTTCACCAAACCACTAGGAAGTGAGGTTGTAAGTTTATTTATCCGCAAAGTTAAATTTGGCACTGCTTTTGTAGTTCACGTAGGCGTCGAAACTGCTGACGTTTGCGCCGGAACTTCTGACAACGTCGGGAGTTCCGACCCAAACGTCGGGACTTCCGACAGTGGCTGACAGATTTGAACTTAGCATTTGCAGTAAATTTTTAGATACGCCTATTCACCCCCCCCCCTCTAGGCATTGTTAGATCCTTTCAATTGGTATCAGAGAGAGGTCTTCTCTTTGCGTTTCACCACGTGAGAAGAAACAATGTCGGAGACCGACAAGATGCAAGCCGTTGCCGTCGAAATGGCCAAGAAAATAGCTGAAGAGTTGATGAGAGAGAGACATAGAACTGGCCAGGTGGCCCAAAAAGACAACATCGGCATTTCTTTCCTAGTTTCCTTTTCCCACGACCCTCGGGTAGAGAAGAGACGAGAAGTCACGCTACACACAACACACTCTGATCATGAGTTCGCGACATGCGCCTTACACACGCGGAGCTAGCGAGCCACGCTGCCGCGAAGAGCTAGACTACCGAAAACACGGACGCAGCGCACAAGGACAGCGACCAGGCAGGGCTCCACGACGACGACATCTTGATTCTTGGCTTCTTACGAATTACGATCATCGATCAGTTGTTTAGGCCCAATGTATTTTTTCTCTTTTTATTTTTAATCCAAATTAATTTTTTGTATAGTATTCTAGACTTCTAGTACTTTGTACCCATATAGTCGTATTTTTCTTCTAATTTAGGTGTTAGAATTTTAGAATATTACCTAAGAAACATTTGTCATGGGTGAGAAAAGAAAACGAATATATTGCTTTTTTAATCTACATTGTTCCTCGATAATTATTATACATCTACAAATATATTGCTTAATCTATATTGTTCCTCGATAATTATCAGACATGTTAAATTAAAAATATGTTATTCAATTTTCTTTCGTTTTACAAGTAAAATTAGTGCCTATATATTATAAGATTTTATACATGGTCAAGAGGAGCCATTGCGACGAGATTGCTAGAGGGCCCTTAAAATCATAGGACCGGCACTAGCCCCGCGGCCTCACCGGAGCCGGCCATGGTGGGCGCGGCCGGCTTCGGGGCCAAGCTCGTGGCCTATGCGGGCGCCAGTGGATGGAGCGCGGGTTGGGCCCGGGGCGGATGGAGGTTCATGGCCGACGTTGCGGCCTAGGCATCAATGTCGGCTAGGAGGGACCGGAGATAGGCGAGGTCCGCCTCAGACGGCACTGATGGGGCGGCGAAGGCATAGGCGCAGCCATCAGATGAAGTGGCGGCAGAAGCTTCGGATGGGGTGGTTGCTAACTCGGTGGACTAGGTAGTGCTAGAGTTGGTCGGAGCGATTCCTGCCCGTAGACATGGACAGACCTCACCGGTTGGAGTCGGGAGGAGGAAGATGACCGCAGGGGCAATATGGTCTTTTTCACTGCCCTTTCTCACTCCCAAACTGTGAAAACTAATATTTTAATGGTTGCGCTGTATGGTGACAAAGAAACGTGATTTCATAATGGTACTTGGCATATTTCCAAGTTGACGGTGTCCACCAACAAATACCACGTTTGTCCGATGTCCTACAACAAAATTTCCCTAATTTGTATTGTCATATGGGGAGCTATTAATGGTGTTATTTTGAACCATAGGGTTGGGAGGCGTGCTACTTCTTCGAGTGGATCAATGGATCTGAAAAGGTTGACTTGAAGTTCCTTCTTTTTAGTAAGTTGTCAGAGGTGTCTTCGCGCGAGCATTTTAAGCGCTGGGTTCCACCACCTCCTAACCCTCCATCGATGACGGCGGCGGAGGAGGTTGCTACCTCGAAACGGCTTGAAAACCCACCACTTTGTGGATGCAGAGGTGTAGCTGAGGTTGATTCTAGTGAGGGTGTTCATGAGTTTAGATGTGCCAACAAGAACAAAGTAAGTAATCCTACATTACCTCTCATCCATTGGTTTGCAGTCTCATCGATACGAATATACTAACTATTCTAATCACTATACTAAACTAAATCACAAACCCTAACTACCAATCAGTTCATTCAAAACATCAAGAAAAATCACAAAATCGAGCGGGGCAATACCTTGCCTAAGAAGGGGGGATCTTGGGGGGTCACCTCTGACGACAACCAGCGAGGAAGGACAATGGAAGAGAGGGAGGGAGGTGGAGGAGGACAAGAGGAGAGGACCTACAGTGATGACAGTCGGTGGAAGGCACCGAGGGAAGAGAGGGAGAGAGGGGGAGGCGGACAAGCTTGGGGCGACTCCCCTACGTGGAGGAACGGAGGGAGATGGCGGGGCCAGCGGGCTGCGGCCAAGTGGCCGATGAGGAAGAAATGAGGAGGAGGAAAGGGAGAGAGAGAGAGAAGGAGAGGACAGGCCGCACCCCTCTATTTGAGCTTATTGTGCCAGGTGGGTTGGCGCGGCAACCCCGCGCCTATGTCGATGGTGTGGCAGGTCCTCCACTCGTCGATCAGCGCCTCGCTGACCTGCCATGTTGGCAGGCCAGCCACGCCGCCATGCATGGCGCGTAAGAGTGGTTTGGCCGCGCCAGGGAATTAGGCGCGGCCAAATAGATTAGATTTAAAAAAACATGTTATTCTTAAAAAATAGTATTAAAAAGGTTAAAAATAAAAAATAATATATATCTAAATACATAATAAATGGATGTGCCAAAAAAGTCAAAGCAAGTTATAATTTGGAACGGAGGGAGTACCAAACACACATTTAATACTGATCCGGTTTAGGTATGTCCAATTTCCGATTGCATGTTTTTTATCTGATATCTCTACTGAATCATACTTGGCTGCTATGAACTCTAGCTATTCTACTTAAAAACACATGTATATATGATGTATGTATTCAACTATATATTATTGGGCTATGTTAGCATAGGTTAACATTTGGGTCACAAAATGTGATTGACATCTTATAAATACCTTAGAAATTTTTAGGGGCTAACCTAGGATTAATTTCATACACAATTGGAGCCTATGCAAAACAATGGAGGAGGTAGACCATTGGGAGATTTGACAAACACTATAAATGAAGGTAACTCTATACATGCATGTCCATGGACTCTTTAAGTTGCGTTAATTGTGGCAATTAAGTAAATCTCATTTTCAAACAAGTGTCCAGAATGCAGTTCCCCATTCAGCTCAACTTAAACAAGGCATAGGGGTAGACTATCCCTAATTTCGGTGTATACTTGTCGGAACCCGTGTTCTCGCACGGCCAATTATGTAGCGCTATCAAGAGCCACGACAACATGGAACATTTGAATCTTGGTCGTGCTAGCTGCTAAGAAGGACGTGAAGAATGGGAAAGGGAAATGAAAGGGGAAGAAGAAACCAACAAAGGATATATTCACGAAAAATATCATATATAAAGAAGTTCTAACTTCGTAAAAAAGGTAATTCATCACGCATCAATACATTTTTTCAAGATAGTCAATAGTACTTTAGCTTTACAAATTAACAAACACCTTATATACAAGATACTTCTAACTACAGCTTCAACCATATGTATCCTTCAATTGTAAGAAATCACATTGCCAGATACTTCTAACTAC
>NW_027097154.1:0-3938 GCF_019320115.1 Miscanthus floridulus | reverse complement strand
CATGTGGTATGATGAGAGGCCCTAGGTGGGCTGGTGTATGGGTCATGCAGAGGGATTGAACCAGTAAACAGTACTGTGTCATACTATAGCAACATGCCCGAATTCATGAAACAATCAAGCTTAACTCTAAATAAATTAGTTACAATCATTAAGATTAGAAGATATGCTTACAGATTACAATGAAGTGATAAACAATGAAACAATCTAGTTCCACCCTCCCCAAACTGTCTATTTCATGGGTCATCTCTGATCCCTAGCAGCCACCACCTCACTGCCTAGGCAACCAAATATCTTCCAGAAATGCGCGATGGCGTGTGACTACATTCTTTCAAATGTTCTGTAAATGTAATTCTAGGCTATTAATAGACTTGCACTGCCTATGCAGGTGATTACCAAGACATAGATTACCCCATAATCAGTGCGGCAGGACAACACTACCACAAAGTGTCGAGCCATTGCTTAAGTGGCTTGTTTTTATCAGCGTGGTCCCAGATTTTGAAACATTCTAATTACAACATGAAATGAAGTAGTATGCTGAAATTAGAAAAAAAAAAGTCGGAGATATCTAATCATCATAAAAAATAATTGAATATTTAACTCATGACTATTCATTAGATCATTGCATAACACTGCTCAATGGGATAAATTATTTAAATGAATCAGTATAGAGACCTGAGAAGAAATCAATAATAAGATATTCATGATCCAAGCAGTCAGATCTCTTGAAAAAAATTGAAACCAAATAAAGAGAATGGCCTAAAAAAAGAGAGATGAGATGGATGATATACCTTCTTCTGCTCCCACTTTGAAGGTACAAATCGCCTCTTTGGCTCAGGGGCACTAGAAAGCGGATGACCTTTATCCTCATATTCAAACCAATCAACATAATCCTAGGATAAAAGTTAATCAGTATGCCACATCCATGCACTACAAACATATGGAGAAACAAAAATAAATCATTTAACTGTAAAAGAGCAATCCATTTGCATGAATCTGGATAGCATTCATTGGCACCATGCATACGAACTCAAAACTATGTAAGTATATATCATGTACAGGTCAATTGGTTATTATCAGTGAAACTAAGTTGTAAACAGGCCACGTGTCAGCAAGAAATAAGCAACCATTACCGTACTTGGACTAAGGACAGAAGGAGATCTAGTATGAAAGTTTTAACAAAACAACTCATGCAAGTGTCCAGTCATCCACGAATGTAATACTAGGCTGTTGGATGATCATTTACTTAACATCTAAACTTAGCACCTTGAGTAATATATAGATAAGGATTGTAGTACATACTGGATATGGATCAACATTGGTATGTGGAGTCTTTCCCTTTAACAATCTACTAATTATCTTAGCCTCATCCTTTGTAATCTGAACCTCCTCGTCATTATACTCATCATAGATCTTTCTCCTACATTTGGTGACGAAGAAAAGAAATTATACGATTAAGTTAAATGAGCAAGAAAAACAATACCAAATGCAAACAACTAAATGATACTAGGTGTAAGGATAAAGAAATTGCACAAGGTAAACAATCAGATGCATCTGCTAACTGGCACAGGGAGATCCAAATTTTCCATATTTGAATAATCAATGGTTCTCAGAGGAGAAAGATCTATGATGAGTATAGTCTGGAGCAATGAATCAAAGTGACTGTTAATAACTTGTTTAATCCATGTTCTTAGAAAAATTATAAATGTACTGAAATGCCATGCAGCTAGATTGAACCACACAAACAATGTCTTGTTGTAAGATTTAGAGTACAGAAATGTCAGGTGGCTAAGCCACTTGACAGCAATTGAAAGCTCAATTTTTCATATTAGGATAAATTTAAAATTTTAAGGTAAATGCTCTTAGTGGTAATAACCAAAAAGATGATCAAATACAATCAAAATATAAGAAGCACGATGTGTCAATGTATGACGCACTAGGATCTAACAAAATACTAAGGCCCAATCCCCAAGCAGGATGAGCCTACAAATATTTAGCAACTGTTTGACTTTCATCCTTACTTCACTCAAATGATCAACGTTTTGGCTGTTAAGTATTTGTTTGCTACAAGCTCATTACTGTACATGTTATAAATCCAGGTCTAATCCCAGCATTTAAAAATTTAGGTCACACAAACCACTGTAATTGGTCCAGGGTGTAAATAAGGTTTAACACTGAAAATTCATACAGGCCATTGTTGGGTAGGATGATAATTCAATAACAGAATCTATGATAGATGTCAGCATATCAACCAAGCCCATGTGAAACTAGCACAAGATATTATCCCAACAATTACAATTAATTTGCTGCAATCAGATTGTAAAAACACTCTTTAATGACGGAAATCTCATGTACAAGCCATGGCCACACTCATATCTCCAATTAGTTCATTCTGCTTAGAGATGTTTTAACACTGCAGTCTCCAAAAACACAAGTTTGCTTACAAATTGTCAACACTAACACGCCAAAAATACAAGGGAAAAATTAGCTCAGCAACACCCCAAAGATGTGTAAACTGGACGTCAGCTGCCAATGTGAACATGATAAGTTCCAGGACAACTTGTTTATAATATGCTGATGTTGTTTTCCAGCTTACAAAATCTCTGTAGGGTTACCGCCGGAGCAAATTATCCCTAATATCATATTACAAATATATAGCATTATAGGTATCTGTCATTACTATGAGGCAATCTCAAAGCTTGATCATTCATTCATTCAAGATTGGTCAGAACTGACAACAGCTGATCGAGTGACTGCAACAGAGCAAGTTCAAGCCTTACCAATTCTTGGCATCATCTGCATTCCTGAGGTAGGCTTCAATGCGCCCCTCCCTATCACGTTTCTTGATCTTCCTCCCATCGATGTCATACCCAATGTGCTCCTCGTCCTTGTACCACTCCAGAGGCACCTCTCCCACGGTATTCCTTGGCGCCACCTGCAAACAACACAAAATTTAGCTCACTTTAACCTCAAATACTCAGAAAAGCAAATACGGAACAACAAAAGAGTCTGCAGATCTGCTTAAGCAACGCAAACACTAAGCACACAAATGCTTCACCTCATCCTCAGAAGAGTCGCTCTCTACCGCCGCCGCAGCTTCGTCGGACTCACCGTCGGAGCCAGAGCCCTCGCCGCTGTCCTCGAACGACAACGACACCTGCGCACAACGCAAAACCCACAAAACTTACTCAGAAATAAAACTGCCGCAAAAAAAAAGGGCAAAGGCATAAAAAGAACCTCTCCCACCTCATCGTCGTCCTCGGACCAGACGCCGTCGCTCCACGAAGAGTCGTCGGCGGAGAGGTCGTCACCCTCGTGCCCGTGCTCTCCGTCGCTGTGGCCCATTTTCGGCGCCGGAAGGCTTCGCGTGCTGGCGTGTGGCTGCGTGTGAGAGGAAAGCGGAGCGGCGGAGGTAGAGGCGGGGACTAGGGTTTTAGGACGGCAGGGGACTCGCTGCGCGTTACTAACCGGGATGGACGAGCAAAGTCACGCGGGTGGATGGGCCGGACCACTGGCAAGTGGCAAAGAGCGAATAGTTTCCGAGCCTCGGTAATGAGCCCTCCCCCCTCACGAACCTCCTCGACTTTTGCATTTTGTCGCATTTATTAATCTCATCCTTAGCAGCTGACCGTATGCCGAGCCCGCGAACCCGCTGTCCCGCCGCAGCTTCGATGTCGTCACAGTTTCATAGCAGGAATGGGCTTCTCAGGATGGGGCGATGGGCGGCGGTGTGCCCGTGCGTGTGTGGCGGCGGCGTGCCCGTGCGTGGGCCGTGGCGGAGTGCTCGTGCGTGGGTGGCGGCGGCCGGCAGCTCTCGGGATGGTGTTGGTGCGGCCTGGACCCTGGAATGGGCTTTAGGGCTCCTAATTGATGTATGGTTGCTATTTGTTGGATGGAAAATCCAACGGCCCAATAAAAAAACAAAAGGCTGGAAAAAAAAA
>NW_027097153.1:0-60000 GCF_019320115.1 Miscanthus floridulus | reverse complement strand
GATCAAGGGCCACAAGGACATGGGAACGGATGTTGATGACTTGGATGACAGAGGCAGCAACGGGATCGGGAGGATTGAGACCAGAGTCGAAGGAGTCGTCAGAATCATGAGAGGAAGGAGCCATAGGTGCAGCTGCTGTGGAAGCTGCGGCGGTGTCGGAAGTTGTGGCGAAGGAGTTCAGGAAAGGTTCGCCGGTAATTGATACCATGAAAGTGGAAGAATGATCAACCACACTTTGTATTGATCTGTGATGTACAATATATACATGTACATGTGAGCCTTGGCTCAACGAACTCTACTACAAAGCCGCTACGTGAGCCAGTGGCAGAGCGAGTACATGCGTGGCGTTGGCGAGCGTTGCGGATCACGTGGTGACCGCGTCCATCGGATCGCGTCAACCGCGTCTAGCGATTACAAACGAGCTTACAAGCGGGCCCTGTGAAGACTAATCCGCTAACAACGGGGAAGACGATATGGGAGTAAGGCGGTTCGTGGAAAATAACATTGGGCTGGGCCAAATGTGGAGAGGGAGAGCGTACACACTAGGAGTTTCCTTTCCCATTTTTTTGTAAATGTAAATAGTAGATAATGGACTTTCTAGTTTTCAGAAAATCAAGAATGTAATACAATATTCTTGTATAACTATAATATATTTTCTACTTAGAGATTAAGACTAATGATTTCATATTTCCAGGTTTCCTAATGTATATAAATTTACTAAATGTAAATTGAGAAGGAATATTGGAAAGAAAAATTAAACCTATAGTTTATTAATGCAATGGCTATTATAATTCCTAGTTAATTAAGAAGAGAATAAAATATTATTTATATCCATGATGTATTATCTACCTCAATAAAATAGGGAAAGGGTTTTAAATAATTAAAGAATGGAATTGGAAATTAAGGGAATTTATTTTGGTGCCGCAAATAAATTCCAGAATGCAAGCATTCAGACAAACATACAACCATTCAAACAAACATCTCACGCAAGCATTCAAACATACACACAAGCATTCAAACAAACAAAGTGCATGCAATGGAATTTGAAGTGATTTTCTAATCCTAGAAAATATTCCTTGCGCTACAACTAAATCCTACGAGACACAGAAATGCATATGGTGGATTTTTTATGCAGGGTTTTGGAAAACATTTTTTTTAAAAGCGGTTTTGCAGAAAAATAAAGTCAAGGTTTTAATTTGTTGTAAAGTTTTAGAAGGTTCAAATTTTTAGTGGTTTTTAACATGATGTAAAACACAGGGTGTTACAACGGTCCAGCTCCAAGCACCATATCGAAGTGGCAAATGGTCATGGACAGCCTTAAGATCTGCTGCCACCAGCGTTGCTATCGCAAGCGGCTTCCTCTCGGTGACAGGAGTGTTGATGTTTTTTAATGCTTCAATGGATAATTCCACAAGCACATATAATATTGTTATAACATGTCACCCAGTAGTATCCGAAGGTATCATGTTTATATCTTCAAAGAAAGTATAAAGCTAATAATATTGATCAATATGATCTCCAGTAATTATATCACAATCAACAACCCAACTTTAGATGAGGGTGAGGATAACTGGGGTAATGTGATAGAGAATAATAGAAGAATACTTAAGGTAAATGGCGTAGCTACTAGGAGGAGAACAAGTGAGTACAAGGTTTACATGATCTTTCTACTACTTGAGCACAAATCTAGTATAGAACTCTAGAAATCTAACCAAGACAAGAAATAATAAGTTGGTGTCATAGGACTGGTAATTTGTGTATCATTGTAGTAGATTAAAGGGGTAACACACATGACACAGATTAATACCTTGTTCAGGTACAGAATACCCTCCGTCCAATGTAGATGATGATTTTTTATTACATGTGCGACGTGCATTTGCAGTCGGTTGCGAGTAGGGAATCACGACAATGCGTCTATGGGTGGAGCAATCTGGTGAATGAAATTAATTTATTTGAGCGGTAAGTTGGGATGACCCATCAGGTGCTCTCTACCTAGGGATGGATGCAAATGTCCAGATATTTGAAAGATCTGATATCTGTATCTATTTTAGTGTAAATATAGATATTTGTATTCGTATTCTTTTTAAATATGTATGCTAAGTGGATATATTTGTATTCATTTTTGAAGATTACTCTATATCCGATTCCACACCTGTATTCGACAAAAATATGGAATATCCGATATTATCTATATCCGCAAAGTACAAATTGTATTGAAACCATCTAAATCTTATAATTATGACTAATTAACTATATAAATAAAAAATAATTTTAATATAACAGATGCTATGTATCATTCTTTAAAAGTTATCTATGGCTAATGTAATTTTAATATTATTAACGATGTATAAATCTTAAATTTGATTAATTTTAATATGGCTAATCATATTAATTAGTATTTTTATTTTATTTATATACTTCTAGAATTTATTTTTTTTATTTATTTGAATTTAGTAATTAATATATATTTTGTATAATTTTCTTATATTTTATATATTTAATTATTGAAATATTGATTAAAATATTTTAATTATGTTTATCGACAGTGTTATATCACTATATTTTAAATTCCTTTAACCATAATGGTTTTATTATACTATAAAACTATAGATAAGCAAATAGATACATGTTATCTTCAAAATCAAGTAGATAACTGAATTCGAATACAAATTCGAGACATCCATTTGCATTAGTATCCAACAATATCCATTTTGCATTAGTATTTGAGATACTTGTAATTTGCGAAAAGCATGACGTAGGTTTAGAGAGTGACATGCTCATGAAGATCAATCTAACTTTTAATTCATGGTATGAAAGTTGTACAAGTAATAATGTTCAACGTTTCATCTCATTCACAAATTCATTATCCTCACTACTCTGAGTCTAGAAGAAAGAACAACAAAAAATCCATCCAAAGACTTTAGGCTTTTGAAAAGACTATGCAGAGGTGTACAACTGTACCCACATGAAGACCCAGGATGAACCTCAATACCTGAGCCCGAGTAAGGGTTGCCTTGAGGTTCTGACCTTAACTCAATGTGTCTTTCTAAACCACAAATGGTCCTAAGATGGGCCAAAGTACTTCTCGTGCTACGATGCACCACATCCTGAGCTGAATTCGCGTGATTGGCAAGTCACCACCAAGTACTCGGCTTACCGTACCCATACGAGACAAGTGGTCTGTACGAGTGGTTACTCAAGCTTACTATCCCAAGAATTAGACCTTACCTACTCCATGAGCTATGTCACTCGAGATCCAACACCTGCAGTCCTGAGGCGTCGGAGGGCGTGGTCGGACACGCTATCTGGCGACCAAGCCCCTAGGTGGTGCATCCAGTTGCAGCGGAGGAGGACGAAGTGGAAGAGATCGAGCATGCTGAACCTCGACCCAATCTATCCAAATCCTCCATAAGCGCGGCGATGAGGTGGTGATTGTCGAGGAGGAGGACACCACCAAGGAGATGAGGAGACTGAAGCCCGCTGTTGCCGACGTGATGAAACAAATCGAGATCAGTACTGTATCTAGAGAGCTTGTCTTCAACGTTAGAGATCGGAGTTCATCATTATCATTGTGCATTTGCAGGGGATAACTCAGACTGCCGAGCAGCGGCACCAGTTGATAAAGAGGATGGAGCCCCTCGCCGAAGAGAACGAAAAACTCAAAGCAGCGATGAACCTCACAGAGAGAAACATCTAGAGGGCTCAGTGCAAGCAAGACCTTGCAGAGTCCAACACGCAGGACCTGGAATACCAGAAGGGCATCCTATCAGAACGGTTGGTGACCACATCCAAGCAGCTGTGGAGGAAGTCTGAGCAGCTGGCCACTGTCTCCAAGCAACTAACGGGTGCTTTCGAGCAGTTGGAGCAGCTGCGGAAAGTCTTCGAGCAGAAGAAAGGTATGTCGTATAGGCAAATATGCTTTGTATTGTTGAATAGCTATATCTTTGGTGATGATTGTTGTGCTTGTAGAGCAAGACGCGGTGCTCGGCCAGCTGCGCTAGGCCCTCGAACAACTCTGAGAGGAGAAGGCGAAGGAGTTAGAGCGAGTAGACAAACTGGTCGAGGAGCTGAAAGGTGAATACTTCCTGGTCGGATTTACTGCCAAAGTGGTTTTCTTATTTGATGGAACCTTGTAATGCTTGCAGGCTACCGTCATAAAGTCAAGGCATAGTTTGATGTGCTGGTGCAGGAGGCTAGGACCCAAAGGGACAATTTCGATGCCGTAGTCGTCGGAGTAAAACCGGTGATCAATTATGTCGACCTGGAGGTGGCTCCTTAGCCCGACGGTAGGCCGCAGCGTTCGGACACCATCATCCAGAGGTGCAAGGCCGCGTGGGAGAACTTCAAGAGCTTCAACCACGATGCCATTATTACCACCGCTACTCACACCCTAGCGGTGGTTCGGTCCCACTACCCAACCATTGACCTTCAAGCGATAGGGGCCAGATTCGCTGAAGGGCTGAGCGAGGTGGAGACCCAACAGCTAGAGGATGAGGTGGAGGACGTGGCAAAAAAGCTGGCCGACGATATAGACCTGTTCGGCGAGACGGACGGTGATGGTGGAGCACAGTGATATGCTCGGAGGGTATTGTCTGTAACATCTTTAGAGGGTAGTTAGAACACGTGAGAGCGTAGAAAACATTTATGTGTTTGTATAAATATTATAAAGTGCATGTTTATGCAGCTTGACTGTATTTGCGGTGAAAAACTATTGTAGTAATAGCCCTAATGCAATTATACATAGTATAAATAGCATCCGAGCAGTTAGTTCGTTACTGAACTCTTTGGCCTTAGCTATCCCATAGTCCATAACATCGAGCGCGGAGCCCATGGACGTGTAGGAGGAACAGGCGTCACCAAGGAACCGCAGCCAACCACCCATAACGCAGAGTGCGGAGCCCGTAGCATGTGTAGGGAGAGATAAAAACTAGGTCTTCTCCATAGAGCGTAGATCGAAACGTGTGCTGCTCAGCGGCTGTCAAAATAACTTAGAGATAAACATAGTATAAGTGGCGTCCGAGTAGTTAGTTCTTTACTGAGCTCTCAGCCTTGGCTAGCCCATAGTCCATAACGTCGAGCGCGGAGCCTATAGACGTGTAGGAGGAATAGGCATGACCAAGGAACCGCAGCCGACCACACATAACACAGAGCGCAGAGCCCATAGCACGTGTAGGGAGAAATTAGAGACTGGGTCTTTTCCATAGAGAACAAAATAGAACGTATGCTGCTAGCTGATCGGTGAAATATCTTGGACATTTGGAGAAAAGTCTTCAGCGATTTGGAGAAAAATGTTTGGCGAAATATGTTGGCAATTTGGAGAAAACGTGTTCGGCGATTTGGAGAAAACATGTTCAGCAATATACTTTGGCGATTTGGAGAAAACGTGTTCGGCAATTGGGAGAAAACGTGTTCAGCGATTACGTTGGACATTTAGAGAAACATGGTCGGTGATTTGGAGAAAAACCGTTCAGCAAAAACGTTGGAGATTTGGAGAAACGTGGTCAGCGATTTGGAGAAAAACCGTTCGGCGAAAATATTGGAGATTTGGAGAAACATGGTCGGTGATTTGGAGAAAAACCATTTGACGAAAACATTGGAGATTTGGATAAATGTGGGTGGCGCAGTTATGACGATTTTGTATTGGAGTTTGTCATGGAGTAGCTGAAAGCTCGGCGACCATAAGTGGAGATTAAACCATAATAGAGAAATAATGGAGACAAATTATGGAGACCAAAACTTTATTCATCATGAAGTGGAGAGTACATATCTAGACCGTTTCAAGGATAGAAACATATAAGGTGCTCAATATGCCATGAATCGGGGACATCGATCCTGTCTAAGTCACATAGGCGATAAGATCCTAGTCAGGTAACCTATTTGACGACGTAAGGCCCTTCCCATGGGGAGGAGAGCTTATGCATCCCTTTGGTTTTTTGTTTTTTGCAGAGAACGAGGTCGCCGACAACAAATGAATGACCTTTGATGTTGCGGTTGTAGTACCTCTGCAAGCCTTCTAGATATTTGGCTATGCGGACACAAGTGATTAGGCGTTCTTCCTCGGCCCTATCGACGTCCTCTGTCCGAACAGCTGCAGCTTGCTCTTTATCATAATTTTCCACCATAGGTGCTCGGAAGGCAATATCCACTGGTAGTATGGCTTCTGAGCCATAAACCAAGAAATATGGAGACACACCGGTGCTATGACTAGCTTGAGTGTGCAGTCCCCAGACTACAGCTGGTAGCTCCTTTAGCCATCTGCCCGGATGCTTTTCTTCTTTCTGATATAGCCTCTATTTGAAGGCATCAAGGATCATGCCATTTGCCCGTTCGACCTGGCCATTGGCTCTAGGGTGGGTAACGAAGACGTGTTTGATGGAGATGCACCGGTCTTTGTAGAAGTCCTAAAAGTGATGGCCAATAAATGTAGTTTTGAGGTCGGTGATGATGCTATTCGGGAGACCAAATCTATGGATGATATCTTCGAAGAGCGGTTTATACTCGATCCACTTGGAGAACTTGTCGATGGCAATGTATACATACCGAAAACCACCTGGTGCTGGCTTGAAAGGTCCAATCATGTCTAGTACCCAGCATGCGAAGGGCCAGGAAGCTAGGATGGTATGTAGCTCTTGTGTCAGCACGTGTATCTGCTTGGCAAAAAATTGGTATCCTTCACAACATCGGACAAGGTCTTCTGCATCGAAGATGGCCGTGGGCTAGTAAAAACTAGCTTAGAAAGCTTTGCCGACCAGTGTTCTTGAGGCCACGTGGTTGCCGCAGGAACTAGAGTGAATTTCGAGAAGTAGCTTCACTCTGTCTTCTTGGGTGATGCATTTTTGTAGTATCCCTTCCTTGGCACTTTTCATCATCAAGTTATTATACACTAGCATGTAATGCTTGCTTCATGGATGAGGCATTTGGTTTCAGTCTTATCGGTGGGTATTTCGGCGTTGGAGAGGTACTTGATGAATTATTCCCTCCAATCGGCGACCGGCAAAGGTACTGTAAGTTCCAGCTGCTCGGTGGGGGGAACTTCTTGAATTTCCTTATCTTCCTTAATGGATGGCGCCAGAAGATCTTGAACAAAGACCCCTGGTGGAATCATGGCGTGAGAGGAGCCTAACTTGGATAGGTGATCGGCGAGCTGATTTTGATCACGTAAAACATGGTGGTACTCGATACCGTAGAACTTCCCTTCAAGCTTCCTGATTTTGGCACAATATGCATCCATCTTTTCACTAGAGCAAGACCAGTCTTTGTTGAGCTGGTTGATGACCAACGCGGAGTCCCCGTATACCATGAGGCATTTGATGCCGAGCTCAATGGCTATACGGAGTTCGTGGAGACATGCTTCATATTCGACGGCATTATTGGAGGCCAGAAAGTGTATCCGGAGAACGTATCAGAGCTTATCCTTGGTCAGTGTAATGAGTAGAATGCCCACACCAGCACCATTCATGTTAAGGGCGCTGTCGAAGTACATCACCTAGTGCTTAGGGTAGGTGGAGGTGATGGGCTCTTGGATCTTAGTCCACTCAGTGACGAAATCAGCAAGCGCCTGAGACTTGATGGTAGGCCTGCTTTTGAATTTAATGGAGTAAGTGCTGAGCTCAACAACCCACTTGATGATATAGCCATTGGCCTCTTTGTTGCGGAGGATGTCCCCTAGAGGGAACTCGGTGACCACGGCAATCTTGTAATACTCGAAGTAGTGACGGAGCTTGCACGACATAATTAGAACGGCATATAGCAGCTTTTGGACTTGAGGATAACGAGTCTTGGGCTTGTTAAGAGCCTCACTGATGAAATATACCGGACGTTGAACCTTATAGACATGCCCAGCCTCCTCATGTTCGACCACAATGGTTGTGCTGACAGCGCGAGAAGTAGCGGCGATATAGATTAGGAGAGTTTCATCTAGCCATGGCGCCGTCATGATCGGAGGCTTTGTTAGGAACAACTTAAGCTGCTCGAAGGTTGTGTCTGCCTCTTTCGACCAGGAAAAGCGCTCGGAGGCTTTGAGGAGTTTAAAGAATGGTAGCCCTTTTTCACCGAGGAACGATATGAAGCGGCTTAAAGTAGTCATGCAGCCTGTAAGCTTCTATATATCCTTGACACATGTTGGCCGTTTCATGTTGGTGATGGCGGAGACCTTGTCAGGGTTGGGCTCAATGCCTCGTGCGCTGACAATGTAGCCTAGGAGTATACCGGATGGAACTCCAAAGATACACTTTGAAGGGTTCAGCTTCCATCGGTACCTTTTAAGGTTGGCGAACGTTTCTTCAAGGTTGATGATAAGAACATCGGTGGTCTTGGACTTGACGACCACATCGTCGATGTAAGCTTTGATGTTGTGGCTGATCTATTGATCGAGGCACATCTAGATAGCCCTTTGATAAGTCACCTCAACATTCTTGAGTCCGAAGGACATGGTGGTGTAGCAATACGCACCGAAGGGCATGATGAATGATGCCTTGATATAGTATTCTTCCTTGAGGGAGATCTGTGATAGTCAAAGTAATAGTCAAGGAAAGAGAGCAGTTCGCAGCCGGCAGTGGAGTCTACAACCTCATCTATCTAAGGCAGACCAAAGGGGTCTTTAGGGCAGTATTTGTTAAGATCAGTGTAATCAACACACATTCTCCATTCTTTATTCTTTTTTTGAATGAGAACAGGGTTTGCTAACCACCCAGGATGATACACTTCTTTTATGAATCTGGCAGCTAAAAGTCATTTTATTTCTACCCTAATAGTCTCCTTCTTGTCTGGCGTGAATTGGTGGAGTTTCTGCTTGATCGATTTGGTAGTCAACGAGACATTCAAGGAGTGCTCGATCTTCTTCTGTGGTACCCCTAGCATGTCTATAGGTTTTCAAGCAAACACATCGGCATTGGCACGTAGGAAGGAGACAAGCGCACTTTCCTATTTTGGGTCAAGGTGAGCCCCAATCTTCATGGTCTTGGAGGGGTCATTGAGGCCGAGGCCGACCTCCTTGATTTCCTTGGACTTGGTGGAGGCATGAGGAGGCTCCAGCTCTGGGATCTCCATGTTGTCGACGGGCACCGTCTTGCCTTCGGTGACCACGCTAGCCATCTAGATGGAGAGGTTAGTGGCTTCAGCAAGGGTGAGACTCTCTGTCTTGTAGGTGTAGGTGATGGAGAGGTTGGCCCGTAGGGCTAGGACTCCTGTAGGTGAGGGCATCTTCAGTGCCAGATACGTGTAGTGCGGTACAGCCATGAACTTGGCTAGAGCTAGCCGACCAAGTATGGCGTGGTAGGTGGTGTTGAAGTCGGTGACATAGAAGTTGATATGCTCGATGCGGTAGTTGCTTGCCATGCCGAACTGTACTGGTAGGGTAATCTCTCCAAGCGGTTTGGAGGCCTTGCTAGATACCACACCCCAAAAGGATTCAGAGGGTGTGAGATCTGCTAACCTGAGGCCCAGCTCCTTTAGGGCTCCGGTGAAGAGGAGATTTAGAGCGCTCCCACCGTCGACGAGCACTTTTTTGAAAAGCACCTTCTAGATGGTTGCATCGAGGACAAGGGGGAAACGCCCTATGTTAGCCCTACTAGAGGTGATGGGGACCTTGGACCATGGGCGATAGCTGGGGTTGGCGGCGACATCTTCCATAGTGACGACGAGCACCCGCTGTGCGCTAAGCTTCTGTTCTCTTCTGCTCTCGGTGGAGGCGAGGCCCCCAAAGATGGTGGTGACCACCTTGTCATGGTCCTAGAAGGCATTGTTATTGCCCCTAGGTGGTCGGTGGCCTTTGGCTCTGTCATTGGTGTCATTGTCTAGCTTTTTGTCCTGGAATTCCTTAGCCAAACCGAGGCAGTTCTTCATCTTATGTTTGGCATTCTTGTGGAGATAGCACGGGCCATCTAGGATCTTCTTGTATTGCTCATTGTAGTTGAGCTTGGCTCAAGGTTCATTGATGGCAGTGATGATGTGGTCTGGCTGGCGGCGGCAATTTTGGCCAGACTTGGGTCCTTCAAGCCGATCATGGCTGTTGTCATGATGGTAACTACGGTCGTCATAGCGGCGGTCATTGTGGCATCGGTCGTCGGGGCGGTCATCGTAGCAGTGTGTTGGGCAATGAGTACCTGCATCCTCGTTGAAGCGCACCTTGGCTTCCTCGGCGTCGACGTATTGGTTGGCGGTCGTGATCATCTCGCCAATCCATGTGGGTGGCTTACGGTTGAACTTGGAGTGAAGCTCACGGTGGTGGAGTCCTCGGATGAAGGCGATGATGACCTCAGCTTTTGTGATGTTGGGAATAGAGTTCCTCATCTCAAAAAAGCATCGGATGTAGCTTCAGAGGAGCTCGAATGGCTTCTAGTTGATGCGGTTCAGTTCATGCTTAGTGCCCGGCTGAGTACACGTAGCCATGTAATTGTTGGTGAAGACTTTTTTTTTGCTCTTCCTAGGATCCGATGGAATCCAAGGTAAGGCTTGTAAACCAGCTCATGGCAACTGGTGTGAGCATGATGAGAAGATAGTTCGCCATGACACTGGTGTCTCCTCTAGTGGCATGGACAGCAGTGGCGTAAGCCTATAGCCACTATGTTAGGTTCATCCTTCCTTCATAGGGCTCAACCCTAGTGATTTGGAAACCATGGGGCCACTGTACTGTTTGGAGCGCCCTTGTGAATGCTAGGGGCCCTCAAGGTTGTTGGTGTCGTCGTCTGCAGCATTGCCATCGGTGAGCGGCTCGAGAGCTGAGTTCGAGTTACCGTACTCTTGCTCGTACTCCTGAAAATGGCGTACTTCTTCTTCATGGTGACCGAAATGGCATTTGTCGATACATCATCATGCATCTCGGAGATTGTTGAGGTGCACTCGGATGTCCTGGTTGACCTCCTAGTTGGGTTGGTGATGATGTTCAATACGGTTGCCCCTAGCTCTGCCCTAGAGGGGTTGCCTATCGTCACGGTGCTGGTCGGTGAAACGACTTGGGTGGCAATCGGATCTTATGGCGACTAATCGGTGAATTGAGGTTATGGAGTAAGAAGGTCTCTGATCCTGGTAGATCTCATTGACCTGGCAATGCGCCACTTTAAGCATTGCGGCGACATTGGTGACCTTCGGTGTCTGCAGGAGCTGAGCGAGCTCATTGGTGGCCATGGCCTGGTTGGCGCTTGGAGTCTTGTAGATGTCATGGCTGTCAACATGGAGAAACTCGTCGTTAATGTTGCGCTGGAGTGGCCTTCCTTGCGAGTCAAGCTACTACTCGGCCATCGCAAGGGTCATCTCATTTGCTCAGTGTTGTGCACGGTTGATGTTTGGTTCTCATGAGCAGCGCGTTCCTCCTCGGTTTTGCCGTTCCATGGGGGCTATCGACGCTGACGTTGAAGATTGTGCTGCCACGGAATAGAGGGGGAAGAAGTAGCTTGGTGGTCGTTTCAGCGATGGTCTCCATAGAGCCCTAGGACTCAGAGTCAGGATTCTCCTCTGGGATGGTCTGGAGGGACGCTCTGGAGCATCGGTCGATGTGGTGCATGTTGACGATCGGCGAAGGCTGGTCAGTGATCTGGTCGGTGGGAGGATGGACATCTCCAACCTAGTCGGCGAATCTACCCCTTAGGGCATCTTAGTAAGCGGCAGCGGCGTTGGTGAACCCAAAGGGTAGGGATGTAGCCCCTGGAGTTTTTTGAGCAGCCTCCGATAGATCTAGATCAGAGGGTGGTCGACGCTAAACCAGAGTGTTCAGAGCTGATTCGGTGATGGAGAGGCAATCGGCGAGCTTCAGACCAACCCGATCGATAGATGCGATTAGATCATTATTGTTGATCTGCCTCCTCTAGAAGCAAGGAAGCGGGCGATGAGTCATCAATGAAGGCGACCTCAGAGGTGGTTCCGAGATCAGATCTGTAGTTGCAGGCATGAGGGTGTTGACGATCGGCGGAGGCTAGTTAGTGATCTAGTCGGTGGGAGGATGGACATCTCCAACCTAGTTGGTGAATCTACCCCTTAGGGCATCTTGGTAAGCGGTGGTGGTGTTGGTGAACCCAAAGGGTAGGGACGTAGCCCTTGGAGTTTTCCGAGCAGCCTCCGATAGATCTAGATTGGAGGGTGGTCGATGCTAAACCATAGTGTCCGGAGCCGATTCGGTGATGGAGAGGCAATCGACGAGCTTCAGACCAACTCGATCGATAGATGCGATAAGATCATTATTGTTGATCTGCCTCCTCTAGAAGCAAGGAAGTGGGCGGTGAGTCATCAATGAAGGCGACCTCAGAGGTGGTTCTGAGATCAGATCTGCAGTCACAGGCGCGGGGGTGATCGATGTAGAATTGATCTACACTGGCTCGAGGAGCTCTCCAACTCTGTTAGCGTTGAAGATCCACGAGATTGATCCGACCATGAAGATCTAGCTGGGCTATGGGAGGGACAAAGGGCTTGTGGAAAAAAAAACTATCTTGTTTGACAAGAAAACAGCATGCAAGCCCCTACCTGGCGCATCAACTATCGATAGAATATCATCAATAGTCCTCCGAGGGGTATCCCACGAAGGTAGATTGATCGACAGAGGAGTGTGTGATCAAGAACAAGAAGGCAACAGAGACACACGAATTAGATAGGTTCAGGCCATCAGTATGACATAATACCCTACTCCTATGGTCTGTTGGTTTGTATTAGCTATCGTATGATATTGCGTGTGTTTGGAGGGGGTCCCTACCTGTCTTATATAGTCCAAGGGGTAGGGTTACAAGTCAGTTAGATCTGAGAGATAACCAGAAAGTAATAACAGATTACAAGAATCATGGGATCATACGTATCCTAACAGATCTCATAGTATCTTTAGGATATCTTCCCGGTGTCTTGCGAGAGGCGTCGAGTAGAGTCGTGCCCCACAAGGCTTCGTCCTGTGGGTTGGGCCGCCCCTAGGGGCGCAACCCATGTGGTCTACCGTGGGTATCTAGGGTTGTACCCCCCACACCGCTCACACTTGACTTCTACCAATGCTATACAACTAAGCATGTTAAGCATCCTGATACTAGTTATTAAAGGAAGGATATGCTTAATTAGATGAGTTGGTCTAACATTAGTAGAGCAAGTTCAGTTGATTAAGTCGTTAGTGAATGATATGCCACAACACATAATGAATAAACATGATGAGTGTCCAATATAGGGTTTAATAGTAGTGGTGCCTATCAATCATGAGATCCTGGTGACAAAGGATGATTATGATGACTCAAATGCATACCTCGCATTCTACATTAACCTATCAAAGGACATTGAAAGAGTTGGAGTTGAGCTTGCTTGAAGAAGTTGATGAAATTTGTGAGATATAGATCATGGACTTCTGATTCAAGATGAAGAGGCCTTTGAGTGGATCAAAGGATGGATTAGTGGTGAACTAATATGTATCAAAACATGTGATAGGGTGGTTGGGTCCTAGATTAAGGGTTTATAGAAATAAAATATTCATGAATATTTTTGGATGGTTTGGCAGTTTTGTCAGATTGTTCATGGGTGGAAACCCAAAGGTGGCGTTTTCTAGGTTTTGGGCTTAGTGAACTCGTGAACTATCTGTGGTTCTAGCAGATGGTTCACCAGAATAGTCCATGTGTACTCATCCTTAGCCATGTGCGTGAGTGACTCTATGGACGATATAGTGACCTAGCGAATGGTCTGTGGGTGCAAAGCCTGAAAAGGATGCTCTTGGGCTGGGAAATTAAATATTTATTACTTTGACCAGTCGGTCCAGTGTTCTCATGGATAGTCTAAGGGAACATCGGTCATGGAGGCTAAGTGTTGGCTTGTTGTGCTTAGTGTGTGTTCTTGTGGACGGTCTAGTGATCCGCCAAACGGTCCATGAGGACATCAACACAGCCTAGGTGGTTCATGTGTTCTTGGTGTTCTTGAGGGGTGAGGCTAGGGTTATGGATGATGTTTGCCATGTTTTTGTTGTGACTAAATAGGAGTGCTTAGGTGAGGTGTTGGGGTAGTGCAAACTAGATATTGTTGACACTTGATGTGGTAAACAGATAAATCCACAAGTGCACAAATGTTAATGTATCCTTCACCTAAGAACATGAAGTGAACTAGTTAAGAAACAAGAGCGTCCAAGGATAGAGCAAGGATAAATGATAACCAGCAGAGAGGATCTATGGTTTCTTTGATATTAAGGCAAGACTAAGAATGATTATATCATTGTTGTTTACTTTGGGGCACACCTTGCCCCAACCAACCCTGATCAGGGGCCAATTTGACTAGGAATGCAATGAGCCCTATGATTTAATAACTAGACCTTTCATGGTGGAATACAAAGGATAGACAGGGCTATCATCACTTGCCACCTATGACTAACTATCCAGAGGCCTAGCCATAAACACAGGAAAGCTATAGCTTGAGCATCACGCTTAATCTATAGACTCACTACTCCAATCCAGGCCTCGATGAAATAAGATCAAAGCAATCTAACCAAGCGGTGAAACCCATAAACAAAAATAATATAAACAACACTTAAGTAATGTAGAACATTAGAGTTACCACAAAAGATCCTAGACTTCACTCAAACAAGACCTTCATCCACCGAGGTACAAGTGGGAGAGGATGTCGACAGCCCCAGCTCCTCTCCAAGCTTCTCCTCACTCTCTTCCTATCTTCTATTTCTAAGTGGTATAGCTAGAGAGCTTTGCCTTGTTTCTACTCTACAAGTGATTCCTTCTTAGATGATATTCATGTGGTGCCAACACCCCTTATTTATAGTACCATGGAGTGGAGGGCATACTTGTAGGGGTGTGTGAAATTGTTTGGCAACTTGGTGGAGTCGGTTGACCTCCTTGAGCATCGGTTGACCCTTGGATGCACTGCCTTGGTTCATCCATGATTGACGAGCATCCTTAGAGGCGATTAATAGTTGCCCAAGGTGTTTTGGGCACTTGGTGGGGTCGCTTGACCCTCCCCAAGTAGCTCTGCTATCCATCTTGAGTTTGTGGGATGATATATGGTTCAAATTGTCTTGGGTATAGAGTTTGGTCCTGGTGGAGTTCATCTTCTTCGATTGGTGGGCCCATGGATCCATCGAAAGAGGCCACATGGAACACCATCTCATCCCTTGATGTGAACCACCATTGGATTGACACATGGGATGCCTCCTGAGTGTGTTTCTTCAACATGGAGCAAACGATGATGTGGACAGCCATCGAGTTAGGTTGCCTGAACTTGGTTTGGGTTGCCCGAAGTCCAATTTTGGCTTCTGAGGTCAACACCACTTCCCTTGGGCTTCTTGACAAGTGGAGAGGCCTTAGACCAAGTTTGGGGTCCATTTGACATAAGTCTTGGTTGCCCGACCCTAGTTGGGGTCACCCGACCTAGCCTAGTGTCCACTTCTAGCCCATCTCATGTTGCAATCATCCAAAAGGCGTAACTTTGTCGACTAGACTTTGAATTGGTGAACCAAAACTCAATTTCGTGTATCTTGATGAGCTCTTAGACATGGTGTAGTCAAATTAGGTATTTGATGAAGTGTTTTTACCATGTCCATAGTCACCTTGTTTCTACACTCACATAGCCATCACAACTTATAGAAATTATTAGAATTAAACCATATGACTATGGTTTATGTCATTTAGATGACCAATAAAGCATAAGTTGATGGCATGAAATGAGGTGTTAGTGACCATCAACAAGGTTCCCCACACTGAGACTTTGCTCATCCCAAGTAAAGGATATTAATAATAAAGAGAACCAAGCCAAGACTAAGGTGGATTTGATACACAACTTTCTAAGGATATGATGTGAGCATAAAACATATTCCAAGCCACATACCATACCTATGGGTTTTGAAGTGGCTACAACATCACCTTGGATGGTTAAAAAATGGAACAGTTCTAACTTGAAGACATAGATCCCTTCTTCTCAAGTAAGAGTGTAGTTTTTGATAATATTTTTCAAAACAAATCATAACTCATGTTACTCCTCATATGGTTCTCTTAGATCGCTCAGTGGTATTTGTATATATGCCCTCACCAAGATCTTTTTGCTATTACCTCAAGGCACTACAACTATGGCATGTGTGGAGCTTTGGGTAGGAGAACTTGATGGTTGTTGGTATTTATTAACTTGTCACTTGTTTTAGTAGCCACCTAATGTATGTATACATCTCTTAACATTACTTTACTAGGTTGTCATCCCTAGTGATGATGCCAGAGATGCTTGTTGGTACTACTTAACATTACTACTAGAATAATACTAAGTAGCTCTTTATTATTTTTATGTGACTAGGAAGAATATATATATATATATATATATATATATATATATATATATATATATATATATATGAAAGGGATCTGCAAGCGCATAGATAATATACCATTGTAGCACTTCACCCGGGAGTATTCTAGGGGTATCGTTATTTATATTTTTACCACAGGGAAGGTCTGACAAGGACATGTATTGATAACTTATGCTATTGATGGAGAAGTAAGCCATAACCAATATTCTACTCACAACAGGGGTAAGTAAAGAGGTAAATGTATATATGAATAGTGCATAATAACTAATCATTGATCACTCAGAGTACTCCTTATGGCATTAGCATGGTTAAGTAGAATATTAGAGGAATAATTCCTAAGTCATTCTTAATTATAAGTCAAAGCATATATTGATTAGTGCAATTACACCTAGTAGTCATGGCTAAGATAAACTTCATATCTACACATAAGGGATGTTACTAAGGAAGATTAAGAATAGAGCTTGTCTTCCTTCGTAACTAGATCCTACTTGTATACCTATATTTGGGGAGTGGACTACAAAAGACTCAATGGGAGTGTCACATCCGTGATCTACCACATGACCCGGAATATAGGGTGTATCCATAGGTAAACAACGTATAAGCACCACGCTTACACAATGTCGACCACTCATCCATGGTACCTTAGAGTGAGCACAATACGAACTTATGCATATATATAAGGATAATCTAGCTATACTAAGTATATAATCAAAGTAGACTATGAACATGATAACTAGGAACATAAATGATATGAATAATGTTGTCATAACAATTGTAGCAAATATATAAAAGTAATGAGAGAAACAAAAGAGAGAGGGTACAAAGATTATACCAAACCACGCTCTTGACACGATCAGGAATCCAAGCGAAACTTGCTTACCCCCTCTAGACCTAGCATAACTAGCTATACCCTAGAATATAGTGAAGCTCCGAGGATGATTAGGGTTTTTGTCTTCTCAATTGACTTGAATGTTGTGGATATCTAGGGGGTGGCAAGGGCTGGTATATATAGATCGGAGCAGCAATCCTAAGCCCTCGGATCAAACCAACTTGAATAAATGGCGTAGATGCAATCTAGGAGGTGGTGGAGAACCAACATAGCAATGGGGGGCTGATAGGTAGGCCCTAGGGGCTGGCTGGCTTGTAGGTGGGGCCAGCGCCTTGCCCTCTGCTTTGGTGTGGAGTCCTCTCGAGTCTTTTGGAACCTTCTGGGGTTATTTTTGTTGTGGATAAGCGTGATTAATTTTGACATCTAGGTCCACCTTAATGGTTTTCTATACAGATTCACCAAAACTCATGGAATTTGTTAGTTTAAACCCATAGACCTTCGTTGGTGATTATATTTATGCCCCTATACATGTTATATTGATGGTTTATAATGGTGGTTAACTATCGTCAATAATGGCATACTTAGAATGTCTATATTATAAAGTCAAAGCATGGGTCCACGGATCGAAAGAAAACCACATGCAAACTATGATCAACAGTGCAAGTGTGTGGACATGAGTGGAAGCTTGACTCCTTGCACATGAAAGGTTCTCTCTTCATTTCTAGATGCTTGAGATCATGGGCTATCTTTTATTTCCCATCCGTTTTTTGCTCAGCGCTTTTTTCTTCTTTTTCAACTCTCTCTCTATATATATATATTTTTCTTCTCATAACATATAGCCCATGTCTCTTTTCAAACTTGTATGGAGATAGATATTGGATACATGGAGTCCTTATTTTATGGAGAGGTGGAAAGGCATGTTTTTGCGCTCTCAATGTAAGAGCATAGCATATGGAAAGGCATGTTTTTGCTTACTTTTAGTGTAAGAGTATAGCATATTTGGGTGCAATGTATGTGATCTTGATCATGTAAGTGATTTGAAAAACTCAAAACAAAGTCTAAGCAACATGAATCTATGGTTTATAGAGATATTGCATATGGCTCTGGTAGGACATTCATACCATAGAGGAGTTATGAAGACATGGTTAGATTTTGTTCAAAACAAAATCACTTGATTAGAAAGAAATACTTGTCTTGTCATCACTATATCACACTTTACAACTTAGGTAATGTCATCCTAATTGAATAAGGTTCCCACAAACATTAAGTAAAAGACAAGGAATAAGGATTACGCAAGTCAATCTCGCAAGATAAGTTGCTATCAAATCTTTGGGATCATGTTTTAGAGTTAATCTAGTTTTAATAACATGAAGAATTGGCTTTTTAGGCTTTTATTTTTATGGAGATAAATATATGAGAGGGTTACTGAGATACAAACCAGCGTCTCATGTTGAGATGAAGTCTAGAGAGTTTAGGGCCAAATAGATCGACCCCATATGGACATGTAATTGTTAGACATATCCCAAATAAATTAAAAATGGAATGAAAATGGGGTAAATATGGGTTCATCCTGGTTGAAAATGAGATTATGCAAAAACGGGCAGAAAACACCCTCTCTATTTCTGTAAATACGGAAATGGCCCGCAAATACAGAAACGAGCGGAACAAAAGTAGGAAATGGGTCAGGTTGGGACGTGATTTTTTTCTATCCATTTTCAACCCTATTCGAAATAGTGGGCCAAAGCAAGCCGATCTTGATATATAAGATATGCCATGTGATGCAGGTAAGTTTTGCATCCAAATTCTATTTGTTGCATTAGAACGTTGTCTCACCCTTTAGCCCCCGAGCCTTTAGTCAATTTTGCCTTTGGTCAGATAAAGGTTTCTTGAGTTGTTTCCGAGGCCACGTAGTGGACCCAGTGGGTTTAGCCCCGAGTCTGTTGTGGACTTAGCCAGAGTCGATTGCAGGTTCATTAGTCAATTTCTCGTTTCTAGGATACCCAAAGGAGGTCGGTAGCAAAGTCCGCCATCATCAAGAGCCGATTCATGAAACTAAGCTATGTGGAGTCACGTAAGGAGAACGAGACACCACGTGGTCTAGTTCAAGAGCTAGAGGAAGAAGTCGAGGATCTAAGGCGTCGTCGAGGTACTTCTCCCCTTGTTGACAATTAGTACTTGATCCATCCAAATACTTAGTCCTAGTGTGTTTTCTTTCTCAATTGCAGCCAGCCTCGATCAGGGCTATGTAACATGCGACGCCCCTCATTATATGAGGGTTTTGGTGTGTCATCAGTCGCCTGCATTGCCACTACTAGGTTCTTGCATGCCCTTGGGTGTACCCAAGCATTTTTGCCTTCGTGGAGTATTGTGTTTTGATGTCATGGCCTCGCCGACAGAGCTATGCTTCAAGGGCACGGTACCGTCAGCAGAGGCCGCTCTTCTCGGCAACTAGTATATCAATGTTGCCGAGAAGTCATTCGCGTGCCTACCATTGGTTTGGAGACATGAGTCATTGACGTTGACGTATCCACCCGATGGAGTTCGTGTCTCCAACCGATTATTGTTGCCTGATGCCAGATGTTATAGGTGTCCACCGTCACTTAGGGAGTAACAAGTTTGCATCCACTCTTCTCATTAGTCTTGATTAGGTCAAGTGTGCTTGTTACTCTTGGTGATCAGCATCACCTAGATGCTTGGTGGTGTTTAGGAGCTTGGTGATCTCTCGGTGGCAATTGTGAGAGGCCCAACTAAAGATGTACACGGTTCGTGATTCACCGTGCTAGAGTGGTGAAGGACCAACAACCCGTAGAGAGCAATTGGTCCTTGCGCGGATCAAGGAGGAGCTATACCCTTGCGCGGGTGCTCCAACGAGGACTAGTGGAGAGTGTCGACTCTCTGATACCTCGGGAAAACATCAATGTGTTTCTAGTCCTGCTTTACATTTGAGCAATTACTTTCCTGTATTTATATTACTATAATTGCCATGATAGAATAGGGTTGGAACTTGGTTGCAAAACTTTGTGTGGTAGGCTAGAAAAAACTTGTTTAGGTAGAAATGGGCTAAATGATAGGTTTTAATTTTGTGAAAATTTTAGATTAGCCCAATTCACTCTCCTCCTCTTGAGCATCTTGATCCTTTCACAACCGTAAGGAGATGTATGAGAAGCATCCAAGCCTTTTTGCCAACCATGTGCCCATTGCTGGTCAAGTTGTTGCTGCTAGGTTCTACTAGAATGATGCATGTTCTGGGTTCATGCTTTGGTTCATTGTGGACATTGTTGCACATGTGTTAGTATATATTTCTTATGCTCAAGTAGAGAGGTTCTGCAAGCGCACAAAAGTATGTTGTAGCATTTCACTCAGAAGCATTCCAAAATACCATATTTGTTTTATCCATAGAAAAAGTGGTGGCCATAGGTATTGTAAACTATAGTCTAGACATCATGTCTATACTATGAGATTACCACTTTAATCATGGCCACAAGCCTTCTTCATGTAGCCCAACTCACTGAATCACTAGTTTACAATACCTATGGTCATGATTAAAGTGGTAATCTTATAGTATAGACATGATGTCTAGACTATAGTTTACACTACCTGTGACCCATTGTTTCCAAGATCTATCCAATCTTCTATCATTCACCATTTCATTGAATCACTAGTTTGCACAAGTAACGCACGATGCACTAAAACTATAAAAGCGTGTAATTAAAGAAATAGAATTGTGAGAACAGGAGAAGAAACTTGCTTGTCTATTGCTCTGACTCCGATTGGGACATGGTGTTGAAGCTTGATGGTCTTCCTCACCGGTCACCATGACTAAAGATGGCAACGGGGCCCCGATACCCGATACCCGATGGGTATTTGATCCATTAGGGGATGGAGATGGGATCATATCTTTACCCGCAGGCATCTAAATGGGCAAGAATCCATCCCCGACGGTTATAGCGGGTACGAGAATGTTCCCTGTTTACCCGTCCCCGTTACCCGTTGGGGAACTCTTCTATTTGAGCTGTCATACGAGTATTAGGCCCAAAGAATTTCAACATAGGTATTTTGGCCCAAATTTGAACAATCATATATATAGTTTGTGTGTTCTAGGAACCCTAGTTCAATTTTTTCTCACCATCTCCGCCAGCAGCACAAGCACGCATGCCTCACGAGCGCTCGTGCCCCTCGCTTCCTCAGTTCGGTCTCTCTGCCACCTTTGCTCGTCCTCCTCGCAACCTCGCTCCTTCTCCTCGGCATCTCCGAGACTCCGACACTTATACCCATGTGAAGAAGAAACGTCTCCGATTGCAAAGCTACGACCCCAAGTGTCCTTATTTATCAGGTATGAAATACCCGTCGGGTATCTAATGCCCGACGGGTACGGGGATAGGCAAGAATCTATACTCGAGATAGTTAACGGAAACAGGGACGAGATGAATTCTCCATAGCGGGAAAGAGAACGTTCCGATGATACCCAACGAGTACATCCCGTTGCCATCCGTAGCCACGACACCACTACTCACCGGTCGTAGCCGCCACTGCTCGTTGGTCCCAGCAGCGCCATCACCGCCACCCGTCGGTCGTAGCAGTAGCAGCTTCCTTTGCCGCCCACTGCTTCTCGGTCCCAGCAGCAACTGCCGGTCGTCAGCCTTTTGGTCATGACTCATGAAAGAAGACTCAGAGGAATGTCGAAAAAAATCGAGAGGAAGGGGCAAATGGCTTGGTTACGGGCTCCAATTCACCGCACAAAATATTGAGTTGTTTTGGGTCTGCACGGTTCGGCCTGAGGGAACTTAAGCCCGCGCTCAATTTGGCCTAATAGAGACGTACACTATTGCCAGAACATTGATTTCGAGAGCCTCCAAAACCATATTTTTTTCCATGTTTTAAGATGTTATTGGAGTTGCTCTAATATAGTGTTGAAGTTGTGCCAATTTGTTATATCACAAAAAATGTTTTTTTGAAAGGATACTATTTAAAAATCCAACGGATGTGATTAGACAATAGTGCTGCTATCAAAGGCATTACAATTATTTCTTTCACCACAACTGCTCCAACAAAACTGCTATTAGCTTTTCCCACAGCTGCTTTTCCACAGTTCACAGTAGCTTTTTCAAAAGCCACAGCTCAACCAAATAGAGCCTTAGGCTGTTTTGGTTCTAGGATAAAAGGATATGAATAATCAGTTCTAATTTTCTGAGATGGAATGGTTCCATCTTTATGTTTACTTGAGGGATAAGGACCTCTCTACTTTGCATTTGGTTGGAGAACATTGATTCTAGGATAAATGTTCCTTACAAGTGGACCCTCCTGGGGGGAAAAATCTAGTGCAAACTCATCTATAGGTGTAAACCTGCAAACTTACATCATATATCATTGGATACTAGCAGCCTATTCGGTTGGCTGGTTCGTATCGTTGTTGGTTTGTGAAGAAGTACTGCTGGCTAGTTTGTGTGAGAGAAAAATACTATTCCGGCTGAAAATTTACGATCATTTACGACAAGTCATAGCCAAACGAACATGCTGCAGATGTGCGGTTCAGAGGGTCTTTTGACACATTTTGTATTTACCTCCCCGCATAGCCTTAGTACCTTTTCCTATAGAAACCCTGAACTAGGCAGAAAATTGTTAAGATCATTTAGGATCTCTAGCAGTAGATCTAGGAGGGATACTCATGGATTCGTAATAACACATGCACATGTAAACCTAGAACACTACATCGAGAGGGAGATAGGAGAGAGGTGTTGGTGTTGAACCTGAGCCCTCGGAGGGAGTCACGGATGAACAGGAGCTGGCCATCTCAGGTTCGGTGATGAAGGTCTGCGCACGGGCAGCGACGGGTGGAGTAGAGGTGGCATAGACGTCGGTGCAGTGTAGACGGACGACGTAGCAGTGACGACGGTGAAGTCAGTGGAGCTTCCCGTCGCTGGCTGCGCGCCCTCTCAGATCGGTCTAGGGTTTGTTGGTGGGGTTTGTGGCTCATGGTGAACCTCGTACCTCAAGCCGCCGGCCCCTACCACTTTATATAGTGCAGTGCAACGGGGGCCCACCAACCATGAAGGGTTGGGCGCCCCCGATCAGGGCGCGTGACCAAGGCCCAATAGGCCGTTGGGCTTATTGGCTGAGAGATCAATCTAACATTCTCCCCCTTGATCTCACACTATTACTTTTATCTTTAAACTTTAAACTTCAATCCTTTTATCCTTACTCATTTCTTCACAGATGATGCATAGAGCATGTTTCATCGTCACGGTCAATCGCCAATAGATTTAACAACTATAATGTACGTCTCTGATCTGAAATAGTTACTTTAACTTTTAGGCCCTTTATAGTCCAGGAATCATAGGCTTTCCCTTAAACCCATGCCGGCTACATGTTCTCTGAACATGTTGGGTGGTAAGCCTTTTGTAAGCGGATCCGCGAGCATCTTTTTGGTACTTATATGCTCAAGACTTATCATTTGATCCCGGACTTTATCCTTCACAATATAATACTTTATGTTAATGTGTTTGGCAGCACCACTTGACCTATTGTTGTAAGCATACTGTACTGCTGGATTATTATCGTAGTATAACTTCAGTGGTCTATTGATGTCATCAACCACCTTCAAACCGGGTATGAACTTCTTTAGCCAGTTCACCTGCCCCGTTGCCTCATAATACGCTACAAACTCGGCATACATTGTGGACGATGTAGTGACGGTTTGCTTTGAGCTTTTCCATGAAATAGCTCCCCCTGTGAGAGTGAACACATATCCAGACGTGGATTTTCTATTATCTCCCGCATAATCAGAATCTGAATATCCCACTATATGGAGTGAATCAGATCTTCTATACGTCATCATGAGGCCTTTCGTTCCTTACAAATAACGCAAGACTTTCTTTACCAATTTTCAGTGTTCTATTCTAGGATTGCTTTGGAATCTGCCAAGTAACCCGATAACAAATACCAAGTCAGGGCGTGTGCATACTTGAGCATATTGCAAGCTTCCGACAGCTGAAGTATATGGAACCACTTTCATTTGATCGATCTCATATTGGTTCCTGGGCATTGAAAATCCCCATATCTGTCGCCTTTGACTTTAGGAGCAGGTGAGGGATTACATTTGTGCATACTGAATTTCTTTAAGACTTTTTCTATGTATGTTTTTTGTGACAGTCCTAATACCCCTTTACTTCTATCTCGGTGAATCTCGATCCCTAGAACGAATGAAGCTTCACCAAGATCTTTCATATCAAATTTTGAGGATAAAAACTTCTTTGTTTCCGGTAGTAGACTGACATCACTACTAGCAAGTAAGATATCATCCACATACAGGACAAGAAAGATAAATTTCTCATTCTTAAACTTTGCGTAGACACAATTGTCCTCAACATTATCTTTAAACCCAAAATTCTTTATTGTCTGATCAAACTTTAAGTACCACTGCCTTGAATCTTTTTTTTAATCCATAAATGGATTTCTTTAGGCGGCATCCCAAACGTTCTTTTCCTTCCATGACAAAACCTTTTGGTTGTGCTATGTAAACATTTTCCTCTAAGTCTTCGTTGAGAAATGTCATCTTTACATCCATCTGATGTAATTCTAAATCGTAATGTGCCACTAATGCTATTATGATTCTGAAGGAATCCTTACATAAGACTGGAGAAAATGTCTCATTGTAATCAATCCCTTCTCTTTGTGTAAAGCCTTTTGCCACAAGTCGGACTTTATATCTCTCTATATTCCCTTGAGAGTCAAGTTTTATTTTGTAGACCCATTTACAGCCTACTGTTTTGGCTCCTTTAGGAATTATCTCCAAATCCTAAACTTTATTTGCATTCATTGATCTCATTTCATCTTCCATGGCCTCAAGCCACTTTGATGAATGATCACTTTTCATGGCTTCTTCAAATGAGGTGGGATCATCATCCATTTGAAATTCCTCAGTGTTGTACACTTCATAATCAGCAGGAATAGCTGATTTTCTAACTCTTTGAGACCTTCTAGGGGCCTCCTCATTTGGCACATTTTTTGTTTGAGGCTGTTGTTGCTCCCCCTCATGTGTGGCAATAGGTTCTATAGGATCCTGAGGGACAGGTTCCTCCTCATCATTCATTGTTTCCACAGGTGGGATAACAACAGGTGTTGGCACCATAGTGTCTTGTACTATCGGTGCAGCAACAGCAGGTAGTGAGAAAAATGGCTCATGAATGATCGGAGTGGGTGCATACACCCGCTTCTCTTCAAGGTCAATTTCTCAAGCTACCATGCTCCCCCTAATCATTTCATCCTCTAGGAAGATAGCGTGTCTCGTTTCCACAAACTTTGTATGTCTGTTAGGACAGTAGAAACGAAAACCTTTTGACTTTTCTGGGTAGCCAATGAAATGGCAACTCACTGTTTTGAGATCTAGCTTCCCAATATTTGGGTTAAAAACTTTAGCCTCAGCAGGGCTCCCCCACACACGCAAGTGGTTAAGTGAGGGTACTCTTCCTGTCCACAACTCATACGGTGTTTTGGGCACCAACTTACTTGGTACTCTATTGAGAATATGAATGGCGGTTTTTAACGCCTCCATCCACAGACTTATCGGTAAAGTGGAGTAACTTATCATACTACGCACCATATCCATTAGGGTACGGTTACGCCTTTCAGCTACTCCATTCTACTGAGGTTCGCCCGGTGTTGAATACTAGGTGACTATACCATTCTCCTGTAAGAACCTTGCAAAAGGTCTAGGAACTTGTCCATATGGGGTATGCCGACCATAGTACTCCCCCCCACAGTCAGACCTGACTATCTTAATCTTTAAATCATGCTGATTTTCAACTTCTGCTTTAAATATTTTGAATTTATCCAACGCTTCTGTTCTTTCTTTAATTGGATAAATGTAGCCAAAACGAGAGTAATCGTCTGTGAATGTTATGAATGAATCATAACCATCCACACTTTTCATAGGAAAAGGACCACATATGTCTGTGTGAATAATCTGTAGAATTCCTGCGCTTCGTTTGGCATCTTTCTTAATTTTCTTTACATACTTTCCTTTTATGCAATCTCTACATTGTTCTAAATCTGAGAGCTCTAATGGAGGAAGAATATCATTCTTAACTAGTCTTTCTATTCTCCCCCTCGAAATATGGCCTAAACGACAGTGCCATAATTTCAACAACGCATCGTGAGCTCTCTTTCGTTTTCTGTTTGCATTGTTCGATGAGGATACATTCTCATTCACATCACATACGGAATTCACATTTTCACGAAGTGATAACAAATAAAGCTCATCTTATCGGAAGGCAAGACCAATACATCTATTGTTAAACAATATCTGACATTTGTCATTTCCAAAATGGCAATCATAACCATCATGGTCCAACTTTGATACACTAATCAAGTTTCTTTACAAAGAAGGTACATAAAGAACATCCCTAAGAAAAAGTATGAAGCCATCAGCAAGCTCTAGCAGAAGATCGCCAACGGCCTCAACATCTGCTTGTACTCCATTTGTGACTTTAATGAAACTTTCGCTTCTTTGCAAAGTTCTCATCAAACGGAATCCCTGTAATGAATTAGCAACATAAATAGTTGCACCTGAATCAATCCACCAAGTAGATTTTGAAAACTTTACATACAAGAATTCATTTACGAACGTAATAATATTCTCACCTTTATTTTTCATAATCATCTTTAGAAAATCGGGACAATTCTTCTTATAATGTCCCATCTTCTTACAGTAGAGACACTGGTCTTTATCCACTGGGAATTATTTGTTTCCGAGACTGTTGCATGGGACCCTTTCTAGATGACTTGTAGGAAGAGCTGTTATTATAGTTCTTTTTCTTATCTTTTAGGTAGTTGACAGTAGAACTCTGTGAAACTTTTATTCTTTCCTCCTCCTGCACATACATGGCTATGAGCTTTTCTAAATCCCATTTTTCAGGCTGTATGTTGTAATTAACAACAAAGGTGTCAAATTCTTTGGGCAAAGAAGCAAAAATAAAATGAATAAGAAACTCATCCTTGAGTGCCAAATTCATTGGTTTGAGCTTAGATGCCAGATTGCTCATTCTCAGTATGTGCTCTCTAATGCCACTGCCGCCACCAGAGTACCTTTCTGTAACCAGCTGCTTGATCAGCTGGGTTGCATATGTCTTTGAAGAGCCAGTGAACTGACTCTTTATTTTTTCTAGATACTCTATGATCGTGTCACAGTCTGGAATTGAGCCCACTATTGCAGGCTCAATTGTATTCTTTATCACAGCCAAACATTTCTTATTGGTTGTGACCCATTTTCTATTTTCAAGGTCAAAAGACATCTTTACGGGAGCAAAGTCCCATTCTCTATTCTGCCATGCAGCATCAGTCTCATCTGTCTCCCTCACCGGTGCCACAGGTTCTTTGGGACACGGTGTGGTGACAACCCAGTCCACCTCAGCGAGGATAAAAGCCAAGTCTATCTTTTTCTTTCACTCAATATAGTTATCACCTTTTAGAGTGGGAATCTCTTTGATACAACTCATCAAGTTGTATCCTCCTAAAAACACAATTCAAATAGTGTGAGAACACAAATAATAACAACAACAATTACATGTCTTAGTTTAACATTGGTCAAAATTAAAACATATAATTGTTTTATACATTAAATCTACATCATCATTGGGTAGAAATAAATATAATGCATAACAAAAAACTATAATAACATCAACATTATAATATTGATATTAATCAATGTTGGTTAGAATAATAACAACATTATAATAACTGTAAAAATTTTCTATGTTTCAAAATTAAATTCTTCCGTTGGTTCGAATTTAATAATGAAAACAATATTTTTTAAGTACGCAGCGGAAACTTTAATAAATCTTTTAATTCTATTTTCTAGAAACTGTTAGAATATTATACAGTTCTCCGAACAAAATTATCGTTGGACAAAATTGCCAGACATTTACATCAAATTCTATTCAAAACCTCATCAAATATGAAGCAAACAGTTTCCAGAAAAATAAATAAACAAAATCACGAGCTATACTGTGTATATGCCATTTCGGCCCAGAAACACGCTCACCGGCCCAGCTGCCCGTGGCCTAGCCACGCGGCGCGCGCTCCCCCGTGCCCAGGCCGCAACGTGGGCCTGGGCCGAGAAAGTCCTTGATCGCCTGGGCCAAAAGCCGGCCCGATCGATCGCCACCGTTCGTCGCGATCCGACGGTCATCCGTCGATTTCGCAGGGATAAAAACCCCATTGGCCGGCGCCCACCCGAAAACCCTAGCCACATTTCTCTACTGCCTATCTCTCTCAGTGCCAAGAACGGTAGTGGCAGTGGCGACCGCGCCGCGACCGCGGAGGACGCCGACCGCTGTAGCTGTTCCACGGTTGCTCCCCCGGCCTCTCTTTCTCGTTCTCCCTTCTCTCCCTTCTTCGTGTGCCTGCACCGCCCAAGGACGAGCAGCAGTGGTGTCCGCCCATGGCGGCCCGGAGGAAGAAGATGGAGATGGCGCCGCCGTGAAGTTCCTCGCCGGCGCGAGTGCTCGCCCATGGCTGAGCACGCCGCCGTCGAGTAGCCTTGCGACGGTGCCCTGTTGGCCAGAGCTCACGGCTCTTTTCTCTGTGCTCGCGTAGTGGCGGTTTCTCCTCCACACAACGGCAGTGGTGCTGGCGGGAGAGAACGGCAGGTAGATCCCTTCCACTGCGCCGATCTGTTAGGTTTAGGGTTCGAAGCTGTTCACTGTCCCGATCCGATTTGGATCGGCCATTTTGATCTTTTCGCCAAACCCTGATCTGTTCTTTAGGGTTAGGGTTTGAGTCATTTCTGTCCGGATTGAAAACCGTCTTTCTTTTGTTTTGGGTTTCATGATTCCAAAACCTTAGATCTGCACCCTAGGCTGGCGAACAGCTAGGGTTAGGGTTCTTTGTTGAGACCGTGTCTCAATGTGTTTCCGACTTTTCTCGTACCCGATCTAGGGTTAGGGTTCGATTTTCTCCTCTTCCCCGATCTAGATCTACGACTAGACAGGCTCCGATACTATTGTTAAGATCATTTAGGATCTCTAGCAGTAGATCTAGGAGGGATACTCATGGATTCGTAATAACACATGCACATGTAAACCTAGAACACTACACCGAGAGAGAGATAGGAGAGAGGTGTTGGTGTTGAACCTGAGCCCTCGGAGGGAGTCGCGGATGAACAGGAGCCGGCCATCTCAGGTTCGGTGATGAAGGTCTGCGCACGAGCAGCGACGGGTGGAGTAGAGGTGGTACAGACGTCGATACAGTGCAGACGGACGGCGTAGCAGTGACGACGGCGAAGTCAGTGGAGCTTCCCGTCGCTGGCTGTGCGCCCTCTCAGATCGGTCTAGGGTTTGTCGGTGGGGTTTGTGGCTCACGGTGAACCTCGTACCTCAAGCCGCCGACCTACACCACTTTATATAGCGCAGTGTGACGGGAACCCACCAACCATGTAGGATTGGACGCCCCGATCAAGACGCGTGACCAAAGCCCAATAAACCGTTGGGCGTATTGGCTAAGAGATCGATCTAACAAAAATGTGCTGCCACCTCCGTTGGAATCGATTTCTCATCTAAGAAAGCTTCCTTCCATCCGAAGCTTCCTTCCAACCCAAGCTTCCTTCTCTGGTACTGCAGGTAACTCAGTTCCTCCTCTGCTCGACACCCCTCCATTGATCTTGCATTTTCCCCTAATTTTAGAAGACCTAGGGATTCTGCTCTTCTTCTTCGGGGCTGTGCAGGCCAGTGGACGTACTCTCGCCGGCGTCACAGTACATGGGTTCCGCCTCCTGCACTCGGGTGCTCATCTTGTCACAGTAAGATCATTCCACCTTCATCCATTATTGCTGATCTTTGAGATTAGTAGTTCGCGAGTTCTAACCAATTTGAAGTTATCCTTCTCCCATCTCTAACAGTGGTAGCTAGCAAGGGAGGAGCGATAGAGGGAAGTAGAGATACTGCTACTCGTGGATTCAGTCTGAGTCTGAGGTATTAAACTTCGATTTGCTAATCTGCCTGTTAGGCTGATTCATTTCTGGGCAATCCAATTGGTTGAAGAGTTAGTACATTAAACTTTATTATGAGCCTGTGGGGATGTTTCTACGGAGACACAACGGATGCAGCAAGTCTGGGGGGAACTTAATCGGTGATCAGTAGATGACTTTACAGTACGCGAGAATTAGACTGATTTATTCCATGATTTTCTGGGTAATATTGTTGGAGCATTTGCCTAGTGCGTTGGAACACAGTTGTAGGAAATTTTCTGTAGATTTCCAAGATGTATTTATTCGCTCTGTTTGGTTAAGCGAATTGAGAGTTATAATTAAAATAGTGGGAAATCAGAAACTTAGCACTTTTTTCTGAAAAATATAAGAGTGGCCTAACAGTGTTCCTTGTTCAATTGGTTTTTGTGGGGGCATTAGTTTCATGTAGCACACAACTTCACGATCAACTAGGAACTAGGTTGGGTGGTGTTACAAATTCAAAATGAATGCTTTGTTAATTATTATGGTCCAGTTCTATCTTGATTGTTTTTGTTTTATTTCCATCATATGCAACTGTTGGTGAAGAATAAAACAAATTTCCCTCATTATCTGTTTTCCTGATTCAAGTGAGTTCTCATATATGCTAGCAGCATGCATGCAAGCAAATGTATAAATCTGTTAGTCAGCTATTCTGTGCAAGAGGGAAACATCTAGTCTGGCAAAAAGCAAAAGAAGTCATCTTTCCGTACTTTTGTTTGTTAATAAATAGAGGTAGGCAATATGTGTTTCTAATTCTAAGCCAAGCATTACTCAGTAGTTCTGTTTTATTTTTGCAACCTATTCGTCAACGATCAACTATCTGCAACCCTGTTGTGTCCACCTTATTTATTTCAGATGCTAAGCAATCACCTACTGCTATGTGTTTGTTAAGAGATGAACTAATTGCAGTTGGTCAGAAACTCAATGAGATGGTTCCAGAAAACAATGTGAGCCAGGTTGAGGAATTTGAATCATACCTTGGATGTTCCATTCCAGATCAAATTGACATCCACCCACCAAATGACACATGTTCTAGGGGTAGGATCAAGAGAATCAAAGGGCATTGTGACAAGGGAGCGTTGCAAAACAAGAATGAGAAGAGAAAGAAAAATCAGCGGATTAGGTATGGCAAATTGGAATGTAGTAACGACTTGGAATATTTCAGCTCTATGCTAGTTGCCAAATGTGCCATATTCTTGATTTTAATATATCGCCTAGTTCTGATATCCATTACAAATATTTCACTAGCAAGTTTCTGATGTACTGCGTTCAGTTATGAAATGCTTTTCTAAATTCAGCGCTACA
This sequence comes from Miscanthus floridulus, assembly GCF_019320115.1. Taxonomy (NCBI): domain Eukaryota; kingdom Viridiplantae; phylum Streptophyta; class Magnoliopsida; order Poales; family Poaceae; genus Miscanthus; species Miscanthus floridulus. The sequence goes on along the minus strand of NW_027097153.1, from coordinate 28,620 downwards.
GGAATCTTATGAAGAATTCAGGAGGGTCTCCCACTCTAAGTTGCTATGTGTGAAGAGCTGAAGATAACCACGCAAAGCCTACGCGCAAATCCTAAAATTCACACTTCCTAAGCCTTCAATCATTAATCAGTTTCAGCATTAGTGGTACCTTTTGTATCAAATCTTGGGATGACTTGGCGCTAGCTTGCATCCATGATCGTTTTTATGTAAAGGTGTCTGCACAGAATGGTATGCAGCCTTGTATAGGGGTATTGTTGAAACTGTGTAAGAACAACCTAGTGGTACCTTTGAAGCACATCGATTTAAACTGAAATTTGAATTGTACTGGAAGTCTTATCTAAATATTTGTGAGTGCGTGTTGGGGGAAAAGTTGGAATTTGGCTACTGTAGTACTTTCGTTTTTATTTGGCAATTAATTTTCAATCATGGACTAATTAGGCTCAAAACGTTCGTCTCGTGATTTTCAATCAAACTGTGCAATTAGTTTTTTTTTCGTCTACATTTAATGCTCTATGTACGTATCGCAAGATTCGATGTGATGGCTACTGTAGTACTTTTTGGGAAGTTTTTTTTGGAACTAAACACGAGCTGAGATATTGATAGTCACTTTTCAGTGCAAGTAAAATTGCCTGTCAAATGGTGTGCATGATGGGGATGTACTGTCAGAGAAAAAAAATCAGAAGCAATGAATTAGACCAAAGGCACATTGGTCTAGCTTATATTGAAAGCTTAATACGGTATCATTTGCTGGGATTACCAGCTTTACAGATCAAGTGCAAGATTACCCTCAGACCCTCCAACTTACTACAGCGAAAGAAAACAGAAAGAGCTAAGCAGCTCTGAAGGGGCGGACTGAACAAGTTCCAAAAGGTCCAACAGAAAGAGAAGCATCCTTGACGCTCCGGAATCTTCAGAAAACGCGCTCCGCCTTTCATCTTCAGCAACGTGTCCTCCATCTTGCTTCGGAAAGCAATGAATCATTCTATATGATAAAGTCAATCCTAGAGGGGATTTTCTATTACACATGCAATAATTTCAGCAAGCACCACTTTTTGAAAGTAACATGAGCACCCAACGTTGTCCTAGTAGGAGGGGAGGTTGGTGTCTGTGCATTTCAACAAACTGAGCGACCTGATTGTGTCATCATCTTTTTTCTTGAAATTCAATCATGACCTCATATGGTCACACCCATGCGTCGCAGGCTTCCGATCCTTTTCCCTTTTGTGTTCCATTTCTGCCATCTGTTTCTCCTTCGTGCAACCTTGCTTTGAACAAAATAAGCTGAAAAAATCCTCAGCTTTCTTTAAGCTACTCAAAGATCATGCCGACAACAGGATTAGGATAATGTTGGAATCAGGAAGTACCTGTGAACCTATGAGAACAGAAAAACAAACTTTAAAATTTGTAAAAAAATATGATAACAAATGAGCTCATCATAGGCAAATAGAGTTACCAACCATCATAGGCAAATGAGCTCATCATAGGCAAATAGAGTTCAGCGCTACTCTTCTAGATACTAAACTGAAGAGAACAAAACATCTGCAGGAAGTATTAACTACAATTCGTCATGAAAATAGGCCAAGCCCCTTCCTGATCCCGTAGCTATTTTCCATCTTTGATGCCAGTTCATACATCATAGAAATTTCTAATCACAGGCTCACAGCTACACAATCTCGCAGGTTCTTTCATAGTTCATACATGATTACATGAATTAAAAGTTCAACACATATATATTTATTAACAGAAGGTTATCAATCATCAAACTGACAGATCAATTGTAAATTAATCAGATCTGGGGAATAGATATGCCTAATAACTAATGTACTATAACAAGAACTTCACATTTACGAATATTCACATTGACAGATCATAGATGCCTAATATAGTCTTTAACACAAGCTCACCATTAGCCATGTTGTGGAGCCGTCTGGAGTCTGGACATAGTAGACTCTCGAGTCTGGTCTGGAGTTCTGGAGTGGAGTACTGGACACTGACTAGAGCAGTGGAGGCGTAGAGCTGGAGCTTGGACCCTGGAGCAGAAGGACCTGGTCACCAGGGAGCAGAGCACCGGAGCAGACAAGCTGCAGCCAGCCACGCCGCCGCCCGCAGAAGCAACCGCGGCCGCGCCCGCAGGATTCGCCCGCCGTGGCCGCCTGATGCCTGTTGACCGACGAACGTCGCAGCCGCCCGTCGTGGCCACCGCCGGCATGTGCACCCACTGCGGCCGCCTATTTACCGACGCAGCCACCGGGCAAGGACTCCGCCCGATGCCCAGCGCAGCGGCCCGCCGCGATTGCGCGCGACCTGCCTGTGCGCCGCCGTGGCTCTAGACCCAGCGACTCTTTCTCAGATGGGGAACGAGATTGGAATAGACCTCGCGGCTCACTCAACATTGTTCAGGGGTCTAATAGCAAAGGGTACCGAGGCAGTGCGGGGAGAAAAATGAAAAATGTATTAGAGAACTTTCTAGGCCGCAGATCACGCATCCGATGGCGCACGACGCAAGTTTGCAGGTTTCCATCCGCTGCTGAGTTTACACCACATATTTCCCACAAAATAGCGCTCGGATGGATAGAGAACTTTCTAGGCCGCAGATCACGATGGCGCACGACGCAAGTTTGCAGGTTTCCATCTACTGCTGAGTTTACACCACATATTTCCCACAAAATAGCGCTCGGATGGCTAATATTTATCATCCTCTCTACCGCACGCTTCTTCTTCCCACAAAATAGCGCTCGGATGGCTAGCACAGCGGGGGACATGCAGCCGGCGCGAGTTCGATTCCTGGGAATTGCACTCGCGTTCGTCCGCAAATAAAGCGAGTTCGTTCGTTGGATCAGGGTGTAGGTTTGTTTGTATGAATGTGTTGTTGGTGTAAGTCTGTATATAATACCTAGATGAGACCAAAAAAAAAAAAAAAGCCAACCATCTACTAGTTATGGTCGCCCCCCTCGGCGGCTCCCCCTGACCGGCGCTCATGAGACTGTCGTGCTCAGTCCCATCACTAGTGCCCCCGCAGCCACACGAGACAGCCACGCTTGGCCCCATCGTCGGTGCCCCCACGGGGCAATGCTTCCATGGCCAAAGCGCTCGCACCTTGTGGCCGATACCTTTGAGGTTAGTGCCCCAAGGCTGGCGTGGCCAATGCACTCGCCTTCGTGGACAGCGTCACCAAGACTGGTGTGCCTCACCTCCACGACCAACACACCAAGACCGGCATCCTTGCACACTCGAACGCATCTCGTCCTTGCTTCGTTGCTCGCCCCACTTTGTCCCTAGTTTTTTTTTTGTTATCGACACGTCATTCATATATTAGTAATAATTAGCAACTAATAATTAGCAGCTAGGAGAGGGAAACTAGCTAGTAGCCTTCTAGTAGTGAAGTTATTAGCTAACCTGAGTTTAGATCCTCCATCTAATAGTTACCAGAGGAAGCCATTTAATAACTTTTTATTAGTTAGGAATTTCATTTCGAGCCATTAGTTGGACTATTAGGGCAGTCCCAACCTGAAATCACTGGTAGTTTTTATAGCATTAAATACCCTGCCAACTAGACAAAAATGTTGATGTGGCACCTGAGTCAAGGAGAGAGAGAGGAAAAGGGGAGGAAACCGTTTCTCGTATGAGGGCAGTCCCAATGGGACATTGATTATGGTTTCTATCTATATTAATTAGCTTGACAACTCAACAATTCGTTGATGTGGCAGCAGTTTTATTACGGAGAGAGAAGAGAAAACATAGAAATGATTTCCTCTAGGCGAAAATGAGTCGACGCTCGTCTAGATGCGCTAGGAAACCACCGAAACAGCGATGGGGAGACCTAGCTCGTTTCTTCCTCAGAGCATCTCCAAGAGTTCCATATTTCCCTTTCTAATCCTTATTTTTTAGTAAGATGAGAAAAATATCCTGTTTGGCTGATGGTTTATGCGGCTGATAAGCCGGCTGATGTTGTTTTGTTATAAGAGAAAAACACTATACCATGGCTGATAAGCAGTTCAAGCGAACAGGGTGAAAACCCCTCTCCAACAACTTCTAATATATCCTCCCAAAACTTTCAGCACTTGGGAAAAAACCCTCACATCCGCGTAAAAGTTATGCGCACTCCTCGTCGCGCATATCCTTCTTCGCCGCGCTTTCTCCTCCTTTTCGCAGTAGTTTCTGGCGTGACTCATCTTCTTCGCGCCAAAGTGCCGTCCAGGGGAGGCTGTCATCGCCGCCGTTGACCTTGGGACGACTGGAGGAGGTACGTAATCCATCGATCTTTGCTTCTTGCCATGGCCGATGGTTTGTTTGTTGCCGCCGCGCGTCGTCCATGCCGCTCGAGAGGAAAGCGTCGTACAGACCAGGGCATCGTTTTTGGCCGCATGTCACACAACAAGAAGCCACTAGAGAGGAAAGCGGTTGTTAAGTAATCTGCGGCTCCCATGTGTGAACGCATGGTAGGGGCAAGCGCTGAAAGGGCTCCCTGCTACTACACTATAGCCGTTGCAGGGGGCAGGCGTCGAAAGGCTCCCCTGCCGCACTGTAGCCACAACAGGGGCAGGCCCTATAGCAGCATGACAGCCTTATATGTCTATATACTAGGATTAGATGGGTAGAGTTGTATATATAGTTTTCCACTACGACTCAGTAAAGAGAGCAAGTTTAGTTTTGTCATCTCCTCTACAGAGCTTCGGCCAACATTGGTGCTTGTGCTATGTGTGTGCTCTGTTCTCCGTCCCTTCTTCTACCTCTAGCCATAGTGTGTGATCAGAAACACCGGGGAGTGGTTGGCTCACCTGTTCTGAAGATCCAGGAGCCAACAAGTGGTACAAGCGCCATCGCCAGACTAACCGCTGGCGATGACGGACGGTTTGGAGATGGTCAACAACAGTGGCACTGCTGTAGCTGCCCAACCATGATAGGAGGTCATTGTGCGCATGGTGCGGGAGGTCAACGGCACTAGTTGGCCGACATTGACTCGCACCAACTATGGCGAGTGGGCGGTGACCATAAAGGTCAAGCTTAGAGCCCAATGACTCTAAAATGCTATTGATAAGGGCACCGACAACGAAGACGATGACATATCAGCGTTGAAGGCTATCCTCGCTGCTATGCCAGCAGAGTACAGGGAGCCGTTGGGGGCGAAGAACTCTGCTAAGGTGGCGTGGGAGGCCATTGCAGCGATGCGCGTCGGTTCCGACCGCGCAAAGAAGGCGATGGCCTAGCTACTGAAGCATGAGTACGCCAACCTCAAGTTCAAGGATGGTGAATTGGTAGAGAACTTCTCCCTCCGCCTGTAGACGCTCATCAGGAAGCTAAGGAGCCACGATGTCACCATCAATGAAGAAGAGGCGGTCTCCAAGTACCTGCACTCCGTGCTGGCGAAGTATATCTAAATTGCTCTCTCCATAGAGACGATGCTAGACTTGTCCACTGTAACACCCCGGTGTTATGCCTGCATTTAGGCACTGCAAATCACGCATATCATGCATCATCAAGCATCCAAATCATAACTGCTTAATCATGTGAATAACAAGTGAAACACTGCTTCGAAACATCTGAAACATGCGTAAAACCTGAATGATGCATACACCTGTTTAAGAATTGTTTTGCCCTAAAATTTTCTTGCTAGGTTAGTAAAACATGTTTAGCTACTATTGTAAATCATCTAGCAATGATTAGTTCAATTTTTGGAGCAATGTTTGTATTCAAATTAATTCAAAATTTGGCTTCAAAAAATAAATTCCAAAAATTAGGGTTTTTGAGCTAAACGTGGACTTTGATATTACAATTCAAAATCTAGAAAGAATTTAGCTTGGGTCATAAAAGCAAAGTTGTAGAGAATTAAATTCTAAACAACTTTCATTTTTGGTACATTTTCAAAAGAGGTCATTTTCTTGCTCAAAATAATATTTGAAAGATGGCATTTAAAAATTCCTTGAAAGTTTTATTTGGAAAAGGATTTTTCCTCCTTCGTGGGCCTTGCGCCTCGTTTCTGGCCCGCCTGCCGAAGCCGGCCTGGCCGCGTCCCCGCCAGCCGCGCGCCTCACGCGCCTCCCGCGCCGGCCCACATCTCCTCGGCCCAGCCCAGCTCCGCGCGCTGGCCCTTCTCCCGCGCGCCACGCCATTCCCCTGATGGTCGCCGCGCCACGCCACGACCGCGGCAGAGAACTTCCGCCGCGTGGCGACCACATGCCGGCGTCACCCACCGAGCGGCAGCCGCGGCCTAACACCGCGCCCACGCGCCTGCCTTCACCTGCTGGTGCCCACGCGCTCGCTCACTCCCGCCCGCGTTTCCTCTTCTCCCCTCCAGAGCCGAGAGCTCGAGCTCTGCCCTCGCCGCGCCCGTAGCTCCGCCAACGTTGATCTCCCGCACCACCGCGCCATTCTCCAATTCCTCGCGCCCGCAACTCCGCCTCGTCTTCCTTCGACTCACGCTCACGCTTGCGCTGCCTTTCGAGCCCAGGGTGAGCTTCCCCGCGCCTCGCCACCGACGGCCATGGCGCCGCCGTGCTCGGCCGCCATGGAAGCCGTCTTCCTTCTCCCCTCCAGCCTCGCCTAGCTACCCTACCGAACTCGCCTTCTCCTCGCACATCTCCTGCGCTCGCTTGCTTGCGCTGCCGTGGCCGGAGATGGCCGCCGGCCGCTGGCTGAGCCGCGCCGCCGCGCCAGCGCGCGCCCCGGCGAGGCACCCTGCCTCCGCCAGCCAGGCTTGCCAGGCCGAAAGCAGCCGTGGGCCGAGGCCTTGCTAGGCCGCCGCGCTCCCCTTTTGCTCGGTTCGCGTGGGCCAGTTGCGGCCATGGGCCAGCTGTTCCCCACGGGCCGGCCCAGTATTTCTTAAATGAATTGATTTCCATTTATTATTTGTTAATTGAATTCTGAAATGGTTTGAAAAAATGTTTGGGTGATCAAACTTGCTCCAAATTTGTTGAAACAAAATTTGCTAGGTTCCTTATCACCAGATCTACTTGGGAAAATTATTGCATGTCATTTTTGGGATACTTTTTCATTAGGATTTTATTTGATCATGGATATTGCTGATAACTTGAAAAATGTGTAGAAAAATCTATAGCCTTCAAAAAAATATGATTCCAAATTTGTTAATCTTATTATGTCATGTACTCCATAGGAAAAATATGTTTCATGCATGTGCTGTGGGAAAATTTTGAGGTGTAGTTCAAGTGCCTTTAATGGCTGATTTTTGTTATTTTTGCTAGAGAGCAAACTTTGTATAAAACATGCATGTGGTAATTTTTGGACAGTCATTATAGGCTATGAAGAACCTAAGAAAAATATTAATTCTGTTGTTTGACACTTTTCATAGTACAAAGTAATTTCATGCTCATTTTTATGCTATAGCTTGTCATTTTTGTGTAGGATAGTTTACTTATCCAAATGCCATGAAATTTTTATGGTAGTTTGTTTAGGATAGTATTATGCTACTGTGATTTTCTCAGATTTTTAGGAGCATCAGAAATATATGTTGCTATTCAAACCTATTATTAATTAGGGTTTAAGCAAGTGTTGCTTTAAGTGTGATTAAGAAATTAGTAAAGCTTTGGTGTATCTTTGAAGCATTTCATAAGATGTGTTGACTTAACATATTAGTAGTAGAAGAGAATGCAGTAGATGACATGTGCTTGTAGTATAGTTTCTTGGATAATGTTGACTACCTTGCATTTAAACATATCCATTGCATTCGTCTCCTTCGATGCACCGTTTGCATAATCACTTACGCGCATTGCATCATACAGGATCGCAAACCGAGAACCCAGTCATCATACCCAAGGAGCCCAAGGAGCAGCTCGAGGTGCAGCAGCAGGAAGTGCCAGAAGCCGACGAGGAGGACGTTGAGGAACTTCTGGAGTGCCCCGATCACCGTCCGAGCTCCTTCGAGAGAGGCAAGCCCCGGAGCATTTTTCTCCCGGTTTGCAATTATTTAATTAAATACTTTACTTTAAATTGATGCATTACGTTTAGGAGTTGTTTGCAACCGTTGCTGCATTATACCTTGCTTACCTTTGTTATACTATATCCTTGTTACCCTGGTATCCGTAGTCGAGTCGATGCTTAGCTGGCTTAGACCGGTAGAAGTTAGGTGATTTCCTATCACCTGCGAGCTATAGGTGGTTACCTGGATCTACTTGGATGACTATGAAGTCATGGTATAACTAAGTGTTAAATGAAGTTGAGACCGGATGGAGACTTGCAGAGTTTTGGACTATAGTGTTTTCCGTCTGTGTCGATTAAGGACCGACCATTGTTGGGCCTCGAGTCATGTTGAACGCATGCCTTACATTTAGCTGGCCGGATAAAGTACCTTCCGACCACGAAGCTGGGAGATTTTTTGGGCCGAGTAGATTGCCCGCAACGCACTGTGCCGGAGCAGGTGTGGTAGGACACGGGGGCGGGATGATAAGACCAAAGTGCAGTCGGTCGGCCCCCGGGTACATGTGGTTCCTGGCAAACTCGAGATTCCTGGAAAGTTGACTCGGTGATCAATATCTCACTTTAGCGGGTGAGTGAGGTTTGTGTAAGGAACAAATCACCAGCTAGTTAGGAATCGATTCGAATCGCCATCGCTCCTGGATAGTGAGCACTTGACTTGAGTTACTTCATCGTAGTAAATGTTATGGAACACTTGAACAGTTATAGTGAATATGACAGTATGGAAGTTGTTTAATGATCATTGGTTATCATTATCTGCTTAATCACATGTTTACTCTAGTATAGGTGCAAACATAGTTGACAGGTTAATAATAATTAACTTGGCAATAATGCTTTTAGAAAGGTTCTTGAAATGCTAAAAATGCTTCTTTTTGCAAATGAGTCAGCTACCCTACTATAAAGCCCTTCATAATCCTTGGTGTCATTTATTTTCGGTTATGTCGGGTAAGTCTGGCTGAGTACCTTCTCGTACTCAGGGTTTTATTCCCACTTGTTGCAGATGGGCAGATGTATTAGGCTACTGTATCAACTACCTTTATCCTGTGATGGGTGATGCTTAGGACCATGGGCATGGTCATTCCTTACATCTCATCTGATGCTTTTGTTGGAGATGATCATTCGCTAGCACTATATTTAAACTACGCGTGAGTGTGTGTGGTTTGAACAAATGACTTCCGCTACTTTTATTCAAACTGGTTTGTAATAACTATGTTTAAACTCTGATGTATCTATGATGCGAACTTTTATGTAATTTGTGATGGTGACCGCTAAACTTATTACGATCATGGCTGGGACATGAGTTGGTTTGAAATCCTTCGTGATTTCACGGACTACCGGGTTATACGGGCTTAAGTTTGCTCATTCGTCTGCTCCGGTGGATGATTTTCTTACTTAATTTCGTATAATTGGTCGGTTCTATCACAGCTGGTATCAGAGCATGGTTTAGCGTGTTACTGTTCACAAGTGTATTTAAAACAAAAAGGCATTTGAAAAACGTGATTTTAAAACTATAAAGTGTGCCAGTGATCATATCCGTTATGCCCAGTTAAGTACTTTAGGTGGCTTAATTAAATACTGACTGGGGGTCTTGCATCATATTTCTCTTTCGTCGCTCATACGGCATGCTATTGTATGAGTGCCACTTGTTTGAGTGGTAATGTATGGATCATTTGCCTCTACGCCTCAGTAAGTGTGAGTTGTGAGAGCATGATCGGATACACCGCCGATCTAGGGTGAATGCTTATATGATGCTGGAGTAATTACATGTTCTACACATGTTTTACAAAGGTATCTCATGAATGGGTCTTCCGTCTGTTGAGGCGATGCCGTCAGTAGGACGATGGTTCGGGTAGTTACTACCGTTGTACACGTATCTGGAGATTCGTGTAGAGCGTGTAGATAAAACTTTACTGCTTTTATGCATTCATTGGAAATTTGGGGCTGAAATGAATCTTCTGCAGGTACATAACAACGCTATCGTGTAGAACGTATTAGCTACGTATTGAGAGATCGTTGTATGCCACCGAATTCGTCGTTAGAAATTATTTATTTCCTAAGTTTGTGAGAACGTACGACACGTACATACATCATGTTACTTGTGCATTCTATTCATCTCATGCATTCCTCCCCTTATAAATTGATTATCTCATTTTGACAAAAGTTGTATCACCTAAAATATGTTTCCCCGAGGTAATAAAAGAACTTTTGCTATAGATGGCTCGCACGAAGCAGACCGCCCGTAAGTCCACCAGAGGAAGAGCACCTCGACGTCCGTTGGCCCTAAGGGAGCACCGCACCACGGACACCTTCTTGAGCGAGTTTGGCATGCCGACTTTGCTTTGGAGAGTGCTCCATGATGTGGGGTACCCAGAGGGTCAAGAGCCGGTGTACTCATGGAATGAGAGCCAGTTAGCAGAGGATGGACTTGCAGTGGTGGAGATCACGGTTCCTGCTCTTGGTGATGCTCTAGATTGGGATGGTTGGCATTTGGAGTTTGAGGGTCGCACTCCAGCTGAGGGTGCAGAGGGAGCAGCCTTCCGTGTCATTAGGGACATTATGAGCCGATTTCCTAGTGAGCTTGCAGCAGCTCTGGCTGGTACTTTTCCTAGGGATGATCCTCATGATGCCATTTGGGTTCAGCCTCAGGGAAGCGCATTGGTCAGAGGTCCAGCTGAAGGACAGGCTAGCGACAACCAGGCAATGAGTGCTATGTTCACCGCCATCAGAGCGTATGAGGGTCTCGAGAGTACCTACTGGACTTTGACTAGCTTGCGTAGTGAGGATAAGCTCAAAGGGAAGAAGCAGAAGAAGAGACAGGCACGTGCTATAGCTAGCTTGTAGGAGCAGTTGGCTGATATGAACTTATAGAGAGATCAGGCGGTTGAGAGAGGTGATAGAGCTATGCAGCGAGTGCATACGTTGACTCAAGCCAACAACAATGCAGACTGCATGATTGGACAGCTGGTTCAGGAAAGGAATGAAGACTGGAACGCAAGAAACCTTCTGCTGCAGAGGGTCGATGAGCTAGAGGGATACAACGGCTACTTGCACGAGGAGTTTCACGCGCTCTACAATGGGGTTGACCCATATGCTCCACCAGTTGCCGCTGGCATGGACGTTGACAACAACAACGAGGATGAGCCTGCAGCTTCACCTGGGGGCGATGGTGACGTCTCCGATCCTGATGATGGCCCCGAGGAGTAGGCTAGTTGCCTTGCGCTAGTATCTAGGTCTCGTCGCGATGGCATTTCTTTTGTTGGCATGTAATCTATCGTATGTTGCTTCGAACGTATGAGACTTGGCATGTGGTTGGAACTTAATTTTTGAATGCGATATCTGAACGCATAAAAAGTCCAGTGTATGTATGCTGGCAATGTGATTGTATAGACGCAATGTTTGCCGTTGAAGTAATTCGATTAAGTGCTATTGTTTTAATTGGGATGCGATTGTTGTGCCTCTGTTTTATTGTATGAGTTTATTCTCTCCAGTAAAATCAGTATGGCATAAATTTTTCCTTCACTCGCAATTATTACAGCTTCACTCAATCGTTACTTGTTGCTGAAATATGCAGATGACAAACACTCACCGAACCACGTATGAGGCCGCTGAGCCCGGTGCCAACGGTGCGGGGATTGGTGGTTGTGGAAACCACGGCAACAACAATGAACCTCCCCATGAACCGCATTTGCCACCTCCTCCCCCGTTTACCCTCGAGATGTTCCTCGCACAGCTGCTCGGGAGTCAGCGCAACGCGGAACAATCCCAGAAGAACATGGAGGATCCTCTTCGAACCATCGCCAACAACGTTCAATGTGGTAACAATCAAGGTGGTGGCATGGGAGTGAACCAATATAGCAGCTTCAAAGATTTCATGGACACCAGGCCGCCAGTATTCAAGGAAGCAACAGAGCCAATCGATGCTGAGGAATGGATCAACACGATGGAAGATAAATTCCGTGTGTTGAGGATGACTGAGGTTCTAAAAACGGAGTATGCTGCACTTCAATTACAAGGACCGGCGGGAATGTGGTGGAAGCACCATCACACTACCTTCCCTCCAAATGCTCAGATTTCTTGGAGAGAGTTTGCTGAGGCCTTCCGTGGAGCCTATATTCCACTAGGGCTAACCGAGATGAAGTTGGGAGAGTTTCTGGCGTTGAACCAGGGCACCAAGACTGTGATGCAATACCTACATGCCTTCAACAACTTGTGTCGCTATGCTCCTGACATGGTTGACACAGATGCTAAAAGGATAGCCAGTTTTAAGAGGGGTCTCAATCCAAAAATGATGAAGCATGTTGGTACCAACAACCGCGTCAGATTCAATGACTTCATCAGTGACTGTCTGAAGCAGGAGAAGAATAACAACGCCATCACCATAGCCAAGACACGCAAGAGAGCCTTTGAAGGTGGGCCGTCTCAAGCTAGAGCACCTATGGGAGGTCGTCCTCCATATCGCCCATCAGCACCTAGCGCTAGATTCAGGCCACCTCAGCCAAGAAGTTAGAATTTCCGTGGACCTCAAAAGCCATACAAGATGGCAGTACAACCCAACAAAGCAGCCGCAACTGCGGTACAAGGCAGTTCCAAGGGAGCTGTGGGATCTGCCGGGACAGTAAGAGGACCCTGCTATAACTGTGATCAACCCGGTCATTTCTCAAGGTTTTGTCCATACCCGCCCAAGAAGAAGCAGCAGACTTATAATGCTAGAGTGCATAGTATGACAGTGGATGAAATTCCAGAAGGAGAGCCCGTCACTGCTGGTAAGTTTCCTGTCAACGAAAACCCTGCAGTTGTTCTATTTGATTCTGGATCATCGCATTCTTTTATGAGTCAAGCATTTGCACAGAAACATGGACAACGATGCACAGAATTGGGTTATGGGTACCGTATAAGCTCAGCAGGGGCTAATGTTCTGACCAACCAGATGATTCGAGGGGCAACCCTTGAATTAGGAAGCAGGAAGTTCCGAGTGAACTTGATAGTTATGCCTGGGTTAGTCTTGGATGTCATTATAGGGATGAATTGGATGAAGGATTGGGGAGCAGTCATAGATACTGGAAGTCGAGTACTTACCCTTAAGGATCCCCTGGGTGAGGGTACTTTCCAAGTACCATTGCCTCAGAGAACAGACCTGATAAGTGTTACCTATGCTACGGCAGTCATTCCTATTCATCAGATTCCGGTAGTGTGTAAATTCCCGGACGTATTCCCGGATGAGCTACCTGGTCTTCCGCCAGATAGGGAGATTGAGTTTGGAATTGAGCTAGTCCCCGGAACAGCTCCGATTTCAAGGAGACCCTATCGAATGCCTCCAGATGAGTTAGCTGAGCTGAAGAAGCAATTAGAAGATTTGTCAAAAAAGGGGTTTATTCGGCCAAGCAAGTCTGAATGGGGATGTCCCGCTTTGTTTGTGAAAAAGAAGAAAGAGGGCACGTTGAGAATGTGCGTAGATTACAGGCCACTCAATGCTGTGACTATCAAGAATAAATATCCCTTGCCACATATTGATGTTCTATTTGACCAATTATCTAAGGCCAAGGTGTTCTCAAAAATAGATTTGAGATCCAGTTATTATCAGATTAAGATTAGGCCACAGGATATACCGAAAACTGCATTTTCCACCATATACTGGGTTGTATGAGTATCTTGTCATGTCTTTTGGCTTAACAAATGCTCCCTGCATACTTTATGTTTTTGATGAATACAGTTTTCATGCCAGAATTGGATAAATTTGTGGTAGTATTCATCGATGACATTCTGGTGTACTCCGAGAACGAAAAAGATCATGAAGAGCATCTGAGAACTGTCTTGACCAGACTTAGAGAATCATCAATTGTATGCTAAGTTTAGCAAATGCGAATTCTGGTTGAAGGAAGTTCCTTTCCTTGGTCACATTCTGTTAGAGAATGGGGTTTCAGTCAATCCAAGTAAGGTGCAAGAAGTTATGAATTGGAAAGCATCGACCACAGTTCCTGAGATTAGAAGTTTCTTAGGACTAGCCAGTTATTATCGTCGCTTTATACCAGATTTCTCAAAGATCGCCAAACCGATGACGAGTCTCCTACAGAAGGATCACAAGTTTGTGTGGATAGAGGAGTGTGAAGCAGCTTTCCACACTTTGCGGAAACTGTTGACCACTGCTCCTGTTCTAGCACAACCAGATATCGAGAAACCATTTGATGTGTTTTGCGACGCATCGAAAACTGGATTAGGCTGTGTACTTATGCAAGAAAGGAGAGTCATAGCTTATGCATCACGTCAATTGAGAAAGCACGAGGTCAACTATCCAACCCATGATCTTGAACTTGCTGTCAGTTGTGCACGCCCTAAAAATTTGGAGACATTACCTACTTGGTAATGTGTGCAATATTTTCATGGATCACAAGAGTCTTAAGTATATCTTTACCCAACCAGAGCTAAACATGAGACAGCGTAGATGGTTGGAATTGATCAAGGATTACAACTTGAATGTGCAATATCATCCTGGTAAAGCCAATGTAGTGGCAGATGCTTTGAGCAGAAAGTCACATTACTTGAATGTGCAGCCATTACTTGAAGATGGGTTCGATCTAATGCATCCTGCTATGTTACATAGTATTCAGATTAGTTGCTCTTTGGAGAGTAAGATAATAGAAGGCCAGAAAACTGACAAGGGATATTCCACATCAAAGAGAAAATAAAAGAAAAGTCATCTCAACACTTTAAAGTGGATGAACAGGGCGTGTTGTGGTTTGACGACCGTCTTGTGGTTCCCAAGGATCGAGAGCTTAGGAATAAACTCATGGATGAAGCTCACCTTTCTAAGCTATCTATCCATCCCGGAAGTAGTAAGATGTATCAAGAACTAAGGTCTCGCTATTGGTGGACCAAAATGAAGAAAGAAATTACAGCATATGTTGCCAGATGTGACACATGTTGTCGAGTGAAAGCCATTCACATGAAACCTGCCGGTATGTTGCAACCCTTATCAGTCCCTAGTTGGAAGTGGGACGATATCAGTATGGATTTTATCACGGGTTTGCCCACTACTCAAAAAGGACATGATTCGATTTGGGTAATTGTGGATCGTCTTACCAAGACCGCTCATTTCTTGCTGGTCAAAACAGATTATCGACCACCTCAATATGCCGAGAAGTATATCGCAGAAATTGTGAGGTTGCATGGTATACCAAAGACCATAGTATCTGATAGAGGCTCACAGTTCACGGCTCATTTTTGGGAACATTTACACAAAGGTTTAGGAACTAGTTTGATTCGCAGTACCGCTTATCATCCTCAGACAGATGGTCAGACTGAACGAGTAAATGCTGTTTTGGAGGATATGTTAAGAGCCTGTGTATTGTCTTCCAAGGGATCATGGGAGTCATGGTTACCGTTAGCTGAGTTTTCTTATAATAATAGTTATCAAGAAAGCATCAAGATGGCCCCATTCGAAGCTTTATATGGCAGAAAATGTAGAACACCATTGAATTGGATCGAGCCTAGGTGATAGGAAGGTATTATGGCATTGACTTTGTAGAAGAAGCCGAGAAGAAAGTTAATATTATTCAGCAGAATATGAAAGCGGCCCAATCACGTCAGAAAAGCTATGCAAACAAAAGAAGGAGACCCCTTGCATTTGAAGTTGGTGACTATGTTTATCTAAAAGTCACGCCAATGAAGAAGAAAAGGTTTGGAATCCGAAGGAAGCTTGCCGCGAGGTTCGTAGGACCATACAAGATCTTGGAACAAAGAGGTCCGGTAGCCTACAAGTTAGAGTTACCTAAGACAATGAGTACCGTTTTCCCAGTTTTCCATGTATCACATCTCAAGAAATGTTTGCGTGTTCCGGAGGAAAGAATAGAACCTCGAGGTATCCAACTCAAATCAGATTTGGTGTATCATGAACAACCAGTCCGGGTGTTAGACACTAAGGAACATGCTACTCGGAATAGTGTGGTGAAAACATACAAGATACAATGGGATCATCATGATGAGGGAGATGCAACTTGGGAAACAGGAGAGTATCTATAAAAAGCTTATGAAGATTTTTATAACAAATGGTTCGTAACCCAAATCTCGGGACGAGATTTTTATAAGGGGGGAGGGCTGTAACACCCTGGTGTTATGCCTGCATTTAGGCACTGCAAATCACGCATATCATGCATCATCAAGTATCCAAATCATAACTGCTTAATCATGTGAATAACAAGTGAAACGCTGCTTCGAAACATCTAAAACATGCGTAAAACCTGAATGATGCATACACCTGTTTAAAAATTGTTTTGCCCTGAAATTTTCTTGCTAGGTTAGTAAAACATGTTTGGCTACTATTGTAAATCATCTAGCAATGATTAGTTCAATTTTTGGAGCAATGTTTGTATTCAAATTAATGCAAAATTTGGCTTCAAAAATAAATTCCAAAAATTAGGGTTTTTGAGCTAAACGTGGACTTTGATGTTACAATTCAAAATCTAGAAAGAATTTGGCTTTGGTCATAAAAGCAAAGTTGTAGAGAATTAAATTCTAAACAACTTTCATTTTTGGTACATTTTCAAAAGAGGTCATTTTCTTGCTCAAAATAATATTTGAAAGATGGCATTTAAAAATTCCTTGAAAGTTTTATTTGGAAAAGGATTTTTCCTCCTTCGTGGGCCTTGCGCCTCGTTTCTGGCCTGCCTGCCGAAGCCGGCCTGGTCCGCGTCCCCGCCAGCCGCGCGCCTCCCGCGCCGGCCCACATTGCCTCGGCCCAGCCCAGCTCCGCGCGCTGGCCCTTCTCCCGCGCGCCGCGCCGTTCCCCTGCTGGTCGCCGTGCCACGCCACGACCGCGGCAGAGAACTTCCGCCGCGTGGCGACCACATGCCGGCGTCACCCGCCACGCGGCAGCCACGGCCTGACACCGCGCCCATGCGCCCGCCTTCACCTACTGGTGCCCGCGCGCTCGCTCACTCCCGCCCGCGTTTCCTCTTCTCCCCTCTAGAGCCGAGAGCTCGAGCTCTGCCCTCACCGCGCCCGCAGCTCCGCCGACGTTGATCTCCCGCACAACCGCGCCATTCTCCAATTCCTCGCGCCCGCAACTCTGCCTCACCTTCCTTCGACTCACGCTCGCGCTTGCGCCGCCTTCCGAGCCCAGGGTGAGCTTCCCCGCGCCTCGCCACCGACGGCCATGGTGCCGCCGTGCTCGGCCGCCATGGAAGCCATCTTCCTTCTCCCCTCCAGCCTCGCCTAGCTACCCTACCAAACTCGCCTTCTCCTCGCACATCTCCTGCGCTCGCTTGCTTGCGCTACCGTGGCCGGAGATGGCCACCGGCCGCTGGCCAAGCCGCGCCGTCACGCCAGCGCGCGCCCCGGCGAGGCACCCTGCCTCCGCCAGCCAGGCCTGCCAGGCCGAAAGCAGCCGTGGGCCGAGGCCCTTGCCAGGCCGCCGCGCTCCCCTTTCGCTCGGTCCGCGTGGGCCAGTTGCGGCCATGGGCCAGCTGTTCCCCACGGGCCGGCCCAGTATTTCTTAAATGAATTGATTTCCATTTATTATTTGTTAATTGAAATCTGAAATGGTTTGAAAAATGTTTGGGTGATCAAACTTGCTCCAAATTTGTTGAAACAAAATTTGCTAGGTTCCTTATCACCAGATCTACTTGGGAAAATTATTGCATGTCATTTTTGGGATACTTTTCTGTAGGATTTTACTTGATCATGGATATTGCTGATAACTTGAAAATGTGTAGAAAAATCTATAGTCTTCAGAAAAATATGATTCCAAGTTTGTTAATCTTATTATGTCATGTACTTCCTAGGAAAAATATGTTTCATGCATGTGCTGTGGGAAAATTTTGAGGTGTAGTTCAAGTGCCTTTAATGGCTGATTTTTGTTATTTTTGCTAGAGAGCAAACTTTGTATAAAACATGCATGTGGTAATTTTTGGACAGTCATTATAGGCTATGAAGAACCTAGGAAAAATATTAATTCTGTTGTTTGACACTTTTCATAGTACAAAGTAATTTCATGCTCATTTTTATGCTATAGCTTGTCATTTTTGTGTAGGATAGTTTACTTATCCAAATGCCATGAAATTTTTATGGTAGTCTGTTTAGGGTAGTATTATGCTACTGTAATTTTCTCAGATTTTTAGGAGCATCAGAAATATATGTTGCTATTCAAACCTATTATTAATTAGGGTTTAAGCAAGTGTTGCTTTAAGTGTGATTAAGAAATTAGTAAAGCTTTGGTGTATCTTTGAAGCATTTCATAAGATATGTTAACTTAACATATTGGTAGTAGAAGAGAATGCAGTAGATGACATGTGCTTGTAGTATGTTTTCTTGGATGATGTTGACTACCTTGCATTCAAACATATCCATTGTATTCATCTCATTCGATGCACCGTTTGCATAATCACTTACGCGCATTGCATCATATAGGATCGCAAACCGAGAACCCAGTCGTCATACCCGAGGAGCAGCTCGAGGTGCAGCAGCAGGAAGTGCCAGAAGCCGACGAGGAGGACGTTGAGGAACTTCCGGAGTGCCCCGATCACCGTCTGAGCTCCTTCGAGAGAGGCAAGCCCCAGAGCATTTTTCTCCCGGTTTGCAATTATTTAATTAAATACTTTACTTTAAATTGATGCATTACGTTCAGGAGTTGTTTGCAACCGTTGCTGCATTATACCTTGCTTACCTTTGTTATACTATATCCTTGTTACCCTGGTATCCGCAGTCGAGTCAATGCTTAGCTGGCTTAGACCGGTAGAAGTCAGGTGATTTCCTATCACCTGCGAGCTATAGGTGGTTACCTGGATCTGCTTGGATGACTATGAAGTCATGGTATAACTAAGTGTTAAATGAAGTTGAGACCGGACGGAGACTTGCAGAGTTTTGGACTGTAGTGTTTTCCGTCTGTGTCGATTAAGGACCGACTGTTGTTGGGCCTCGAGTTATGTTGAACGCATGCCTTACATTTAGCTGGCCGGATAAAGTACCTTCCGACCGCGAAGCTGGGAGATTTTTCGGGCCGAGTAGATTGCCCGCAACGCACTGTGCCGGAGCAGGTGTGGTAGGACACGAGGGCGGGATGATAAGACCAAAGTGCAGTCGGTCGGCCCCCGGGTACATGTGGTTCCTAGCAAACTCAAGATTCCTAGAAAGTTGACTCGGTGATCAATATCTCACTTTAGCGGGTGAGTGAGGTTTGTGTAAGGAACAAATCACCAGCTGGTTAGGAATCGATTCGAATCGCCATCGCTCTTGGATAGTGAGCACTTGACTTGAGTTACTTCATCGTAGTAAATGTTATGGAACACTTGGACAGTTATAGTGAATATGACAGTATGGAAGTTGTTTAATGATCATTGGTTATCATTATCTGCTTAATCACATGTTTACTCTAGTATAGGTGCAAACCTAGTTGACAGGTTAATAATAATTAACTTGGCAATAATGCTTTTAGAAAGGTTCTTGAAATGCTAAAAATGCTTCTTTTTGCAAATGAGTCAGCTACCCTACTATAAAGCCCTTCATAATCCTTGGTGTCATTTATTTTCGGTTATGTCGGGTAAGTCTGGCTGAGTACCTTCTCGTACTCAGGGTTTTATTCCCACTTGTTGCAGATGGGCAGATGTATTACGGCTACTGTATCAACTGCCTTTATCCTGCGATGGGTGATGCTTAGGACCATGGGCATGGTCATTCCTTACGTCTCATCTGATGCTTTTGTTGGAGATGATCATTCGCTGGCACTATATTTAAACTCCGCGTGAGTGTGTGTGTGGTTTGAACAAATGACTTCCGCTACTTTTATTCGAACTGGTTTTGTAATAACTATGTTGAAACTCTGATGTATCCGTGATGCAAACTTTTATGTAATATGTGATGGTGACCGCTAAACTTATTACGATCATGGCTGGGACACGAGTTGGTTTGAAATCCTTCGTGATTTCACGGACTACCGGGTTATACGGGCTTAAGTTTGCTCAATCGTCTGCTCTGGTGGATGATTTTCTTACTTAATTTCGTATAATTGGTCGGTTCTGTTACAATTTCCTTGGACTTGGCAGAGGCGCTGGGAAGCTCTAGCTCTAGAATCTCTATGTCATCGGCGGGTACTGTCTTGGCTTCGGCGACCACGCTATCCATCTGGATGGAGAGGATGGTGGCTTCGGTGAGGGTGAGACTCTTTGTCTCATAGACGTAGGCGACGGAAAGGTTGGCCCGCAGAGCCAGGACTCATATAGGCGAAGGCATCTTCAACACCAGATACGCGTAGTGCGGTACGGCCATGAATTTGGCCAGAGCTGGTCGGCCAAGTATGGCGTGGTAGGCGGTGTCAAAGTCGGTGTCGTAGAAGTTGATATGCTCGATGCGGTAGTTACTTGCCATGCCAAACTATACTGGCAAGGTGATCTCTCCAAGTGGCTTGGATGCCCTTCCAGGCACCACGCCCTAGAAGGAGGAGTCTGAGGGTGTGAGATCTGATATCGCGAGGCCCAACTCCCTTAGGGCTCCTACGAAGAGTAGGTTCAAAGCTTTGCCACCGTCAACAAGGACTTTTCTGAATAGCACCTTCTGGACAGTTGCATCGAGGACGAGGGGGAAACACCCTATGAATGGTATGTCTGCCCACTGGTCGGCCCTGCTGAAGGTGATGGGGATCTCAGACCATGGGCGATAGCTAGGGTCGATGGTGGTTTCTTCTGAAGCGACAACGAGCACTCATCGAGCGGCAAGCTTTCGTTCCCTTCGACTCTTAGTGGAGGTGAGGCCCCCGAAGATGGTGGCGACCACCTTATCGTGGTCCTGAAAGGCGTTGTTGTTGTTCCCAGGCGGTCAGCGACCTCCTGTTCCGTTGTTGGCATCGTCGTCGAGCCTCTTATCCTAGAACTCCCTGGCTAGACCAATGTAGTCCTTCATCTTATGTTTGGCGTTCTTGTGAAGAGAGCATGGGCCATCGAGTATCTTTTGGTACTACTCGTCGTAGTTATGCTTGGCATGAGGTTGACTAGTGAAAGGACCTAGGATGCCGCCTAGAGGGGGTGAATAGGCATTTCTAAAAAATAACACCTTTAAATGCGGAAACAATTAGTAAAGAGAGTTTCCAAAATGGAAACTCCAAATAAGAGTAATACCACCCCTCACAAGTTAGACACAGAGTGTGTAAGGTATAAAGAATATATCTAGAAGCTACAACCCTGCAACACAAAGTTAGAACAGAGAATGAATATATTCAGCATAGGCATGAAATACCGTACGTGTCTGGTAGGTATACCGTACGTGTCCGGTATGCACGTGTTCTTCAGAACAGCCTGACACAGTGATCAATACCGGACGTGTCCGGTATGAATACCAGACGTGTCTGGTATACACGATTTCTGCAGAACAGCCCCAAACTTGCTCGTTTCGATTTCTATCTTCAAGCCAAACTGCAGGTACCTACAAGAGATGACAATATACACAGAGAACCTGCACAAGAGCTAGAGCAACACAAATATCGAATGAAATGCAAATTGAAACACGATATTTGTTTTACCGAAGTTTGGACTCGTTCGAGTCCTACTCTCTGTTGAGGGGGCTGCGGGCGACCTAGCGAAGGTCAGCCCTAGAGGGTACCACGAAGGTCAACTCCTTTTCCTCCTTCCACTAGTTGATTCCGAGGCGGCGGAATCGACCGTTACAAACTTTCCGAGGCACACCACAATCTCTCGGGTGCTCTCCAGCGACGCCTAACTGTCTAGGACCGAAGAGTCCAAGAGTAACAAATGCAAATCATGAGATTGACAATATGCACAAGTGCTCAAGTGGTTGGATTGCTCCCTTTTTGAATTTCACTCAACCCACAATTTGATTTGGCAAATTTGATCAATCACTCACTAAGAGAGGGTTGGGAGAGTTGGCAAGGCTCAAAAACATGTGTGTATCAGCAGAATCAGCAGCCTCCAAAGGTGGAGGCTTGGGGGTATTTATAGCCCCCTTGGAAAAACTAGCCGTTTTATAGCCGTTGCAATACCGGACACGTCCGGTATGACTTACACTGCACCAACGGTAACTAAGTTACAGTGAAGTTGTGAGGCGTCGCGCGAAACCTCCTCAATTTTTTATCACAACCTCCACATATGATATCATGACATCTTGACATGTTTCAAGATTTTTGGTCTTCGTTTGCTTTTTATAGAATTTAAAAACAACTCGACCGCAAGTTCGTAGTCATGTTTCGTGAACAAGATGTTCAAAATTGGTGGTATGTTCCTGGATACGGCCTCACATTATACTAAATAACATGAATATCATTTTCCCATTCTTTTTTTCATTATTCGAATGACTAGCAGTTATAATTTGAATTATCCAAGAAAATTCAATTAAATGAAATAAATTAAAGAAATATAGAAAAAGTCCGAGAAATATGCCACATTGGAACATGGAGTACCAGGTATTGTATGAGAACTACAGAAAAAGTTTGGGGGCAGGAAGAAAAAAAATAGAAACGGTTTGTCGAGTGTCTGCGTTTGACGCTCGGCAAAGGAGCCTCTTTGTTGAGTGCCAGGACGGCTGGCACTCGGCAAAGAATTTAAAAAAAATTCAAAAATACCCCTCTTTGCCGAGTGCCAGGGCGGGTGGCACTCGACAAAGAATTTAAAAAAATTAAAAAAAATACTTTGCCGAGTGCCAGATCGTGGGCACTCGGCAAATAATTTTTTTAAAAAAAACTCTTTGCCGAGTGCCAGGCCAGGTGCACTCGGCAGAGAATTAAAAAAAATTAAAAAAAAATACTTTGCCGAGTGCGAGATCGGGGGCACTCGGCAAAGGGGGGATTTAACCCCGGCGGCCCAGCCGGTCCACACACACCGCACACACGCACACACGCACGCTGACCGTGCCAGCGCCGCCGTCGCCGCCGCCGCCCCTGCCCCTGCCTGCGCCAGCGCCGCCGCCATCCCTGCTCACGCCCGCGCCGCCCCCCGTGCCGCGCCACCGAAGGAGGAGGAGAAAGAGAGGAGGAGGAGGAGAGGAGGAAGAAGGAGGAAGAGAAGGAGGAGGAAGAAGGTGGAAGGAGGAAGAAGGAGGAGGAGGAGGCGCCCCGGCCGCCATTGCCACGTCCCCGGCGCTTCTCCAGCCGTCGCCTTGTCCACCGGTGCCCTGGCCCCTTCACCACCGCCGCTCTACGACGCCCACTAGGTATGCCCTACCGTCGTCGTCGTCGTAGTATTACTTGTAGTTGCGGTAGTAGTGGTAGAGTAGCAGTGGTAGTAGTCGTAGGAGTGGTTGTGACATTGTTATATATATGTGGTTGGATATAATCTTGTGCATATCGGCCATCGTGCCGTTCATATATATGTGCATGTCGGCCACCGTGCCATGGGTTTTCTTGCAGGTTTTGGAAACCTCACCGTGTAGGGGAGGTGCTGCCGAAATTTTGTATTGATAGTTTTATGTTTCTTTTTTTTGTAGAGAAGAGCCTGTCGGAGCGGAGCCGGAGTACCTCGACGACCCTGATCGCCTTCCTTGCCGCTGCGGGTCTGCCTGCACCATGTCACCTCACCACTGCACCGACCCGCCATGGCCCCGCTAGCCTGACTCCACCACCACCCTAGGTATAACCCCTCTTTCTGTATCATGGTCGTAGATCACGTAACCCAGTTAGGCGTCTCCCATTCGAAAGAGATACGGTTGGAAATTTGCAGATATTTCCATATCTAAAACCGTATCCGTTTCGAATTGTCCACGTTTTTTGGACAGCCCACGGATGCATAGGTGGGGTTAGTTTCCATGATCTGCTCTGATCCGAGACAGAGTTTCGGCATCATCTCCCTATTGTTCTCCGGATACACACTCTCCCTGGTAGGACGTGTATTTGGAGAACAGCGGGGAGGTGCTGCCGAAATTCTATCTCGGATAGGAGTAGAGCATGGAAACTAACCTCATCTATAGATCCTCGCGTGGGATTAGGACATATCCTAACCTATTAGATAGTAGGAACGTCGTGTAGATGCAATTGATGTTTATATTACTCACCGCTATATATGTTAGAGGATGGAGGACCGTGAGTCAGGTCACCAATAAATGGATCGACAAGACCAATGCTTTCTTGGAATGGGCATTTGGTGTGGCTGCTAAAGGAGCGAGGAAAATTTGTTGTCCCTGCAGCAAATGTGCAAACAGGAAAAGACAAACGAAGAAGGTCATGGGGGAACATCTTTGGAAGAATGGATTTACGGCAGACTATACCTGGTGGGTCTACCATGGTGAAGCCGATCATATGAGAGAAGAGGTGGTGAGACCACGCGTCGAGCATTATGATGCTGATGCTGGGGTAGCAGACATGTTAAATGACTATCACGAGGCACAGTTTGCTGAAGGATGTACGGAGGAGGAGCCAGAGGCAACCGCAAAGGCGTTCTACGACATGTTTGCCGCGGCACATAAACCCCTTCACGGCTAGATAAAGGTTTCTCAACTAGATGTCATTGGACGCACAGTGGCCACATTTGCCGAGTGTCTGAGTCAACGGCGCTCGGTAAAGCAGTGACCTTTGCCGAGTGCTTGACCTTGACACTCGGCAAAGCCGCCGTCACGGTGGCGCTCGCCGTCACGGCGACTTTTCTTTGCCGAGTGTTAGATTAGCACTCGGCAAAGGCTTTGCCGAGTGCCTGATAAAGTGCACTCGGCAAAGAGGTCTTTGTCGATAAACTGTTTACCAAGCGCCCGGCTTTGCCGAGTGTATATCGGGTTTTGCCAAGTGCCTGATGCACTCGGCAAAGAAGCTGAATCCGGTAGTGATAACATGTATATTGTAAGCGTATATTTCTAGTATTTTCGTAGGGATGGTCCTCACCAAAAAAAAAGTCCCACAATAAGAGGCACGGGGTGAAGCACCGAGGGGACTAGTCATTACAACGCCTAGTCAAAACACGGAGCGTGCGTGCATGTATGCAAGGCTGTTTTATGCACTCACTGCTAGTATTTTACTAGTAGAATAATACGGAGGGAAAAAATGGCACAGTATTAATCACGAGGGACAGTAAATACCTGCTCTCACGCCACATATAAAAGGGAACGGAGGTACGAAACGGAAAAGCTTATCCGGAAACATTGAGGATATCTGGGAATGGGCATAATTTTCTACATAAATGTTGATTATAAAAAAGTTTACCTGGGTACCGTTCGAGCCACCTGCATTGTTATGGTTCACAAAATGTATCTTTTAAGCACGAGGTAAACGGGTTTCACGTTTCTACCTGGCTCCACACGGAATAGCGCTGCTAAGTTTTACTTTTCCCTTCACCGAAATGCCTGTTGCGATGGTAGGCTACGCGTACATATCATTTTGTGCATGCATGGGCCCGGGCCGCCTGGCCAGCAGCTGGCTCAAAGACGAGTAGGCGACACAAAATCTTTCTAGGAATAACTTAATCGGCAACTCGCGTGCCTTATTTTACTTAATTATAGTACTAATAATCCATTGTTGATTGCCACGTCGAACGATGTTGACACCCCTGGAGAACCGGAGTTTGGGGGAAAACCACAACTAAAAATTAATTTCGAATGTTAGGGGAAAACCACTCTTCTAACAGTGCACAAATTATTCTTTTCTTATGTTGAAGTCGGCTGTAAACTTACAAACCACTTGTTATCTCTCTCCTCTTCTCTTTCCTCCACCTCGACATATATAACCCACTCACAGCCTTTTACTCTCCTTGCTCTAAATCACCACTCTATTTTAGCCATCGCCAAACCAATACCATGTCAATGACAAGTTATTAGCTAATAAGTAATAACGGCTAGCAAGTTCTTAATTCAAAACTTAGATCATAAAACAACCACATCATAAAAGTAAGAGTTGCCAACTAAGAATTTTTTTATAATGAATTCTTTTGGTTTTTAGCCTAGAAAGGGATATTATCGGATATCCTATTTTAAATATTAGATAATTCAGCAGATAATCTATATCCAACTAATTTAATTTTTCCAATTCAATCTATATCTTACTACTTCGTATACACATGTGTGGATTAGAGTGCATTCAATGCAAGCAAGGTCTCAATGATTCAATCAAGATGGAGTGTTAAAAGATGTGTGCCTGGAATGCCTGATTTTTTTATAAGAATTTCCCATGCACGTAAATCATGGAATATCGAACAACATGTTGCCAGAAAGTTATTAAATTTACTAAAAATATAAGTTCATCGGGAGGATGGGAGAGGAACGATAGCTCCTCATCGAAGTTAGAAAACTTGATAATAAAAGCATACTGTTGTGTAGATAAGGTAGTGGCATAATATAAGATGGCGTGTAAGGCGCAAACATATATATCATAGTTGCTACCGCCCGGAAGTCCGTTCAGAAAGGAATCTGCCGGACGGTGGTAACCTGGGCACACTCCCACTTGTAAGATCGAGACGGTGGATTAGAGGAGGTGAATAGTCCTTTCTAAAATTAATCACGTCGGTTAATCGAAATAAGTGCGAAATTAAAATTATCGGTCTAGCCAAGACTACACCTCTCTATTTATGTTCTGTCCAAAAATACTAAATAAACAACAAAGGTGTCGGGCTAGCTAGAACTCGCCTAACTAATTCTAGAAGCAAGGTCACACAAACATATGCCACTAGTACTTTAAGCAACAAGGGAGCTCCTACACATGCTAGTAAGCAAAAGCACAAAGCCACCTAAGCTCACTAGCAATGCTCTATAACAAGGCAACCAATGACAAATTAGAAAGCGCAAATACTTAGCTACACAAACTAAGCAATGCGACTAACAAGGTTACGCAAACCAACTTAGCCACGCAAAGAACCTACTTCTATGCTACACAAGCAAGAATGTAACTAGTAAGCTATACAAGCAAACTAATTACAAGAGTAACTACATAAGCACAATGTATATGAAAGTAATTACAAGCTTGTGTAATGAGGATGCAAATCAACGGGAAGAACAAGGTTGACACAGTAATTTTTCTCCCGAGGTTCATGTGCTTAACAACACGCTAGTCCCCATTGTGTCGACCGCTCACTTGGTGGTTCGGCGGCTAATTGACATCACCCGCCAAGCCCGCACGTCGGGCACTGCAAGAACCTACCCCGAAAGTGAGGGTAGCTCAATGACACGCTTTACTAGAGTTGCTCTTCGTGGCTCCCGCGGGGCGAGCACAATGCCCCTCACAAAGCTCTTCTCCAGAGCACCGCACAAGCTTCTTGCGGGCTTCGATGGAGACCACCACCAAGCAGTCTAGGAGGTGGTAACCTCC
Source organism: Miscanthus floridulus (assembly GCF_019320115.1). Taxonomy (NCBI): domain Eukaryota; kingdom Viridiplantae; phylum Streptophyta; class Magnoliopsida; order Poales; family Poaceae; genus Miscanthus; species Miscanthus floridulus. The sequence continues at coordinate 1,478 of NW_027097153.1, read as the reverse complement.
AAGAGTAACAAGCACCACCGGCTTGCAACTCGATCACCTAGTGCCACTCGATGCAATCGCACTAGAATCGCTCTCTCACACAATCGGATGATCACTATCAAGCATATATAAGATGGAGGGCTCCCAAGCACTCTCAAGCATGGACACAAAGTCCTCCAAAGTGCTCAGCATAAGCCATGGCCGAGACCACCTTCTATTTATAGCCCCATGGGCTAAACTAGCCATTATCCCTTCACTGGGCAAATTTCAGGATGACCAGACGCTCCGGTCAGATCGACCGGACGCACCCTACCAGCGTCCGGTCGCTCTACGCCGTCCACGTGTCGCTCTGCGTTCAACCGGAGCCGCCCGATCTCAACGGTAAAGTTGCGACTGAACGCTGCACAGTGAATGACCGGACGCTGCTACGTCTGAGTCCGGTTGTTTCTAGAGAGCTCCCCGAGCCTTTGTTTTGTGACCGGACGCGTCCGGTCCACCATGACCGGACGTAGACCAGCGTCCGATCAGTTCTGTGCCCGCGTGCCTAACTCCAGCGCCGCCTACGTCACCATACGTCAGCACTGACCGGACGCAGACCTGAGCGTTCGGTCACACTTCGCACCAGCGTCCGGTCACGAGACCGAGACTGCACGCTTACAACTGCCACTGACCGGACGTAGGACCCCAGCGTTCGGTCACTACGTGACTAGCGTCCGGTGCACACTGTGAAACCCTATATTTTCTATATAGGGCGCCGGTGGAGTTTTGAACCTTTCTCGCCTCCGTTCCATCGCCGAGTTGATCCACATCAACTCCAACTTCATCTCCTTTGTAAATGTGCCAATGCCACCAAGTGCACAGCACCATGTGTATGTGTATTAGCATTTTCACAATCATTTTTCAAAGAATTAGCCACTCAACTTGCCACGCCACTCAATCCTAGCGACGATGCAAAGTTAGATCACTCGAGTGGCACTAGATGATCGATATGCAAACAAGTTTACCCCTCTTGATAGTACGGCCATCTATCCTAAACCCGACCATAAACTTCTCTACACACCTATGACCGATGAAATGAAATACCCTAGGTTATACCTTTGCCTTGTGCATTCCATTCCATCTCCTCCGATGTCGATGCAACTTTCTCGCGCCGAAGGGACTTGTTACCGCTCTTCCTCTCGCACTCAACTTTCTCGCGCCATCATGTGACCTCGGCTTTAGGCGCGACCTTGGCTTTGGGCGCCGCATCTGCATAGCCGGCTTCCATCTTCGCCATTGACGCATACGCCAAGGAGCCACAACAACTGGCCTTCTTCGTGTCCTCGGGCCTTACCGCGGCGTCTACAACCTCTCACGCCCCTGCGGGAGTCCAGCCTCCACCTCCTGGTGACCACGTCATCATCGATGGAGGTCCCCTTCGCTCGCTTCCTATGGTTGTCCATCGTGGCAGACCAGTAGACGCAACACTGCTCGAACAGCAGCACAACCACCGAGGGCTT